>NW_009215341.1:0-14293 GCF_000690835.1 Fulmarus glacialis
AATAATAATAATAATAACCGAATTATAGAAGCTCAGGTATGAAAATCAGCTTCTTAATTCTCAGTGAGAGATAATACAGAAGTGAGGTAGGCCAGAAGGGACCTTGAACTTGTGTACAAAAACACTGTTCTCTGTCTAGGAAAAAGCTGCAGGAATTGGGGCATGGCCTCCTGTGCAGGAGCTGCGATTTGGTTCTGGCCCTCACCCAGGTCCTGCCTAAGCCTGGCAGCCCCGACTCCACGCCTAACCTCACGTCCCGACCCTCAGCCCAATGCCTCAGCCCCACCTCAGTCCTCTGCACCCTGGCAGATACAAATGGTTGGGCAACAAGGTCAAAACACGGAGTAAAATTATTTTTGGAACAGCATTTCTGTGTGCATGCAGACAGAGCAAGGCTGGGGGTGCAAGAGCAAGCGGAACATATCGCAGATGCTGAGAAAGGAGAGCAGCGTTAGCTGTGTGGATGGGCGGCAGCAGCCAGATTCAGATATGTTCTGCAACAAGAGCCCACGATGCTGAAATAAAGCTGGGAGTGAGAGCCTTGGGTGAGATTTGGCTTGGAGAAATTAGCAGGTAACAGGAGTATCTGCTGTTCATATAATAACTGAGAAAAGGAATGGTGGAGGGGGACTTAGGAGGAAGAGGACCGAGGTTAGTTTTAGCCATGTGGAACAAGAGCTAATAATTGAACCTCCAAAGGATCAGAGGAACCTCCAAAGGGTCAGAGAGACGAACACTGGAAATGTTATTCAGGCATGTGAAGACGAGTCTAAAGTTGAGGGCTAGGGATCAGACTACCAGTAAGCTACAAAACATGATTTATATCCAGGAAAAGTTCTTGAAAAATTAATTACATCTCTTCACTAGAAATTCAATAATTCCATTATTCCCTGGAAATAAATTATCTTGCTGGAATTAATTTTCTGTATTGACTGTTCTTTCTGTCTAAGAATAGAAATACATGTATTTAAGCAGTTTCTATTCCAATGAAAATGCATCACCTACATCAAAATGAGGTTCTATACTCAAGTGTCCTGCTGTTACCAATTTCTATCTCAACAGTTGCTCATCTGTTCCTCATCTCTTTATTTTCCTAAATTCAGTGAGCAGAGAGAATCAAACATCTTGTGTTTGATAAATAGAATATTGCTTACTAGAAGAAAGTCAGATTATGCCTTTGCTGCAAAATGAAGAGTGTATTTTAGTATCCTTAGCCTCAGTAGGTACACGCTGCTGTTCACTTACTTTCTTCTGAGTTAATAGAATTACAAAATCATAGAACAGCTCAGGCTGGAAGGGACCTTGAAAGATCATCTGATCCGACCTTTTATGGGAAAGGAAGCCTAGATGACACTATCTAGTGCCCTGTCCGAACGCATTTTGAAAACCTCCAATGATGGGGACTATACCACGTCCCTGAGGAGGTTGTTTCAGTCAATGATTTTTCTCACTGTAAAAAATGTCTTTCTTATATCGAGGTGAAACCTCCCCCTGTGCAACTTGTACCTGTTGCCCCTTCTCTTCTCCATGTGGCTCCTTGTGTAGAGGGAGCCTCCGTCCTCTTTGTAGCCGTCTTTAAGTACTGGAATACTGTAGCCATCCTTTATAGGAAAGAAAAGAAAATAAAACTCTGCTTCTTATATTCATCCATTTTGCAAAGAAGCAAGCTGTGGCTACTACATTCCTCTTTCTTTTTAGGAATTTCAATATATTTCACCTGGGCATTTTATACTTAACAAATTTACTGAGAAAAAATATCTTTTGGAAAATCACTGTATGATGCTTGAGAGTATTTTGCTTCACATTCTCAAGTGGGTGAACAGACATTTGAGCTGTGTATTGTTCCTATTGAGCAAGCATTTTACCTGGATCCATGCAGTTGCCTCAGAAGTAGCCACAGGCATTTTCTTTGAAACATTTCTTTCATATTTCTTGATAATACTTTACTCCAGATTTTTCGTGTTAGTATCTGCCAGCAGACAATCTTCCTGCTATTTCATTATTAGCATACAAAGGATGTGTGCAATTGTCATCCCATCCTGCTCTCTCTACCTCTCAAAACACAAAGTAAATAGATATTTTACAAGTAACTATTCACAGACAGGGAGATGCCAAAATCTATCATCTCAGCTAACAAGCAAGGTCAAAGGGTAAGTCTTCTGAAAGTATTTTACCACTGGAGCATTGCAGTCAATTCCGTAAGTATTTTACCACTGGAGCATTGCAGTCACCAAAAGGCATTGCTGAAGGTGAATGTCAGGTCTCACGAGGCACTTTCCTGTTCAGTCACCCACAGAACAGCTGATGGAGCCCATTTCAGCTGCATGTTCATGCTTTGTGTCTCTGCATGCTGATCACAAAGTAAATATGTGATGAGTAACAGGCAGGCTGCCTGCTGCCACTGCTCAGTTGGGCTGATTATTATAGAGCAGTGCTGGATACTGCTGATGCCAACAGGCTAAGACAAACAAGAAGCCTATCATTCAGCTGAATCAAGTCTGCTCTGCAGATGGCCATGTATATTTTTGCAACTTATCAGAAAGATCAGAGATCATTTGCAAACTGGTATAGCTCTGGGAATGGCAAACATATGATGTGGATATGGGCGGTTATACATATAAGTGGGTATTTAAGACATCACTATGCATTAAATCATCAAACACTTGGTGAAATAATTTAGAATATATGTAACTGTTTCACTGAGCGTATGTGTGGGTGTGCATAAATAAATTATAAAGTTACAGAAAGATTAATTGTGGAAGGAACCTCCTGAGGTGAACAAGTCCAGCCGCCTGCTTAAAGCAGGGCCAACTTCAAAGTTACTTCAGGCTTCTCCGGGCCTTGTCCAAGTGAGGTATGCAAATCTTCAGGGATGGAGAAGACACAACTCTTCTGCGTAAGCTGTTCCAGGTGGGGTTTTCTCTTGCTGCAACCTGTGACTGTTACCTCTTGACCATGCACCACCATCTTTCCCCTTCAAGAGGCAGAAGACTGCAATCAGTTCCCCCCTCAGCCTGATCTTTTCCAGGCTACACAAACCCATTTCCCTCAGCCTCTTCTCAGACACATCATGTGCTCCAGTCCCCGACCAGCCTGCTGCGGGTCTCCATCCAGCTTGACGACGTACAGATATTGCACAGAAAGGCACTGTGGTGAGGGCACCTCGGGTTCCTGCTGCTGGAGAATGAAGCCCACTTTGTTGTTTGTGGTCAACAGTATGGTTGTGTTAACACCTTTTTCTTTGCCCAGCTGCCTGGCTGAAGGGCACTTGGGCAGCAGGTGAGGAGCTGGGTTGGGTTTGTGGCTAGAACGGTCAGAGGTCTGCGGCAATGAGCTGGCACACGGCACACGCGGTGTTCGTGTTCACTCTGCAGCCATCACGGGACCCCTGTGAAAAGCACGTCCCTCGTCCCCGAAGGGTGTCCTAATCAGAGTGTGTGCTAAGCACAGCATCCAGCCTAATGGGGATTTCAGAGTCTATCATTTACTCGACACAACAGGTGGCTGATTTGAGACAGCCTAGAGTCTATCTGATGAGACATAGCATCCCATTTCAGCTAAAGCTAAATCTGGTGCTGTTAATACCAAACAGATTAATTCAGTTTAATTATATTCTGAATTTCTTACCTCCTCAAGGGAGTGTAAAGTGAATCCAATTATGTTTCCTATATGGGCCAACTGTCGTGACACAGGGTGATTCCTGGTCCAGGCATTTATTTAGGATTTGTAGTTTTCTAAGGAGGGGAAGACAGGGAAAACTATTAACTGCTGATAGAAGAACATACAGAAAGCCATAATATTATGAACATATTTCAGGTATTTGTACAAACCAGAGAGAGATTTTTCTTCCTCTGCTAATCTGAATTTAAGCATTAAAGCAGACTGATGACAATATGCACCCATCTGCCAGACCTATTCTCGAAATAAACTCCCTCCATGAGAATTTAACGCAGGAATTAACCCGCAGTGAGATCCAGCTCTGACCTTTGGTATATCATGGATATAGAAAAGCTTAAAAATTCCCCAACATGTCATCTTTGGCTGTTTTTCAAGGCTTGCTGTGCTTCTCTGCAACTCCTGGCAAATATGCCCCCTTTCAGTATCCTGAGAGTGAACTGGGTGATAATTGCCATTCAGTTGGAGAAGGTGATCCTCTATGGGTCAGTCCAGCCTCTGTACATGGCACCCACCTCACAGATGTCACCCATCCCATCCTGTCTTCGGATCAGATAAAGCATGTCCTGGAAGTTGCTGCAAAGCAGAGGGGAAGGATCCCAGAGTAACTAGCATAGACAGAGGGGAGTGGATCAGCTACCTACACCTAGGCATCTAATTCAGGCACTCTAGAGCATCCAAGACATCTCTGCTAGGCTAGCAGATACGGCACAGGACCTACAGGGTGCCTGTGATCTCCTGGAGCAGCAGCCAGAGGCCAGTCAGGACATGCTACAGCATCTCAGGTGGCGTTGGACACCTTTGTGTAGGCAGCTGAATCTCATCCTGGATGGCACACAACTCGCAGACCACAGCATTTATACGCGTGAGCGGGTACCAACAGCGGTACACAGAGGCACCCAACACCTGCTCAGGAGTGCCCAAACTGAGCCCTGGGTGTCCGACATTCAGGCAGCTGAAGGCAGGCAAGGATAACCTCATGCTCTGTTAGCGCTGGCCATTCCAGGGAGACGTCAGGCCTGAGCCGGCATCTCACCGACCACCTACAGCCCCTTCCAGGAGGCAAGCAGCCACTGCACAAGGGCCTGGAAGCATGCGTTATCCAGAAGTCGGTGTTTGTGTCTCTGTGCCAGTGGACATTTGTCAGAGATGCCAGGGAAGTTCAGGCGTGTGCAAAATGAATCTCAGATGAAAGCCAGAGAGAAGAAAAACAGTCATTGCCACTGGTGCGGATTTCTGTGACTCCTGATCTTCATAGATAGCTTCAAAACCTGACGCCGCCTGAATGCATCTGCTCTATTGCCAATATTGAATTGACAGCTCTTGACCTTCTTTAATCCTTTAGGTTTAACTTCATTTAAATTTAAAGGCTTCAGGCAACCATGGGCAGTCATGCCTTACTCTCTTTACAGTTTTTGTTATGTGCAGGGACTCTCTGTCACCAGCCTTCCAGTCCCAAAGGCTCCTCAGAAGGATCACGAGTTTTGACTTCAGAGCCACTCATTGTAGCCACAGTCTGGAAAAACACAAAGTAGCTCCAACCAATTTAGCTTGCACGGATCTGCGTTTGTTTATTTAATGGACTCTCAAGCTTGACTACTCATCCTTCTCATTGACTACACATGAATAATACATGTCGCTTGAACTAGGTGAGATGAATTCCCGGCTGCATTCAGTCATCATCTACCTGCTTCGTGCCTGTGGAATACAAAATATGCCCATCTATTTTTAACTATTAAAGACCAGGAATGATAAATATATTCATGTAGAGACTCGTGGATTATTTGCCATGATTGCCTATATTAATGGGAGGGGGGCTGCCACTACTAAATAAAGTATTGTTGGGTGAGAGGAAAGTCAATGCCAAAACCATCTTGGATTGATAGTACATGAAATACTGCTACTAGGCCTTTAATCCTTTAGCACGTAAGAGCTGGTGTGCAAAGTCTCCAGTCTGAGCCTTCCTGGGATGGCAGAGCCTTCAGCAGCATCAGGGTCCAGCTCCTGGGAGGGAATCCCTCGTGCCACTCCCCCACTCAGGCATATCTGATTTTGAGTATTCCAAGTATTTGAACATTCCATATTGTATACTACATGGTATATGTGTTTATATATGCGATATTGGTATATACTGGTATATTCAGCCGGTGTGTGTGGATCCACATATTTCCATGGCAGAGACAGGGTATTGAAGGGAGTACAAGAGGAATACTAGAAATCAATCCCCTCTGACAGACAGAAAAGGGTGATGCAGTGCTTCTGTCCTTTCGGGGATACAGTGGGAGGTGTGACGGAAATCCTTTTGGTTCCTCTGCAGCTTTCAGTTTGTCTGTCTTTGTTACAGATCAACAAGGGTGTTTTCAGGACAAGAAGGCCCTTGCCTTTATAAGTCTTCTGCACTTTTCCATTACTTTTCTGGATTGCTAGCGTTAGATTCACACTATATTTCATTTGCCAATAGGTGGCCTAGAGACAGTAAAAGTATTGTAAAATCCTTTTCCAATGCAGCAACTACAAAAAATACCAGCAAAGCTGCCGTCACAGGGCCTCCTTTGGGGCTGGAGTCTCCGGCATGCTAGAGAAAAGGTACAACAGCTCACAGGACCCTGGAGACTGCCAAAATAACACCAAAAGAAAGGCTATAATCCTCAAAGGGTAGGTCACAAATCTGGCTACAAGCTCTCTCTTTTTGCCCATATTCATGAACTGCAAGTACTGTGCTGGGCATCTCAGAGGAAAACAAAAATATCATAAATAAAGGATTACGATGATGGAGGAGGAATAAACAGGAGGAATGGATGAATTCTTGAGCAAAATGTTTCCTGTCAGAGTGCAATGAAACCCTGCAGTGGGCACAAACACCTGCATGGCATCCAGCTCCCCCAGGTCTGGAGAGGACTTTCTACTCAAATAACAGTAAAGGAGAGGAAAACCATGATTGTTTTATTAAAAGCAGGAAGATGTCTTCATTGTAAACAGTTTCCAGTTCACAGCACTGCTTCAGACATCAGGGGCAGCTGTGTGAGAGCCCAAGTGCCGGGCTGCACTGCCCCGGGAGCGCAGCAGCCACGGGTGCAATGGCAGAGGCAGGGTGAGCCATGCCGCGCCTCAGACTGGTGTGCTTGGCAGCGGTGCTCTCCTGGCACCGTACAGCTGCTCCTGACGATACCAATTTATATTAGTCCCCCATTTCCTAGCCAGCATCCCTGCCTCACTAACAGGATCCCCTCACCAAGAGGCAGTAATGGGGAAGAGAGAGGTTGTATGCAAGGAGGGAAGGTTTGCCAAGCAGAACAGCAGAGATGGCTGTGCTGTTAGCAGACCCGCAAGCTGAAGGACTAACAACCTTAATATTATTGCAAAGCAAACATTTCCAGGTTATCAGTTAATGAGGGGGTGAAACCTGTAAGCACATTGACCTAAATCCCCTGTGGGCAGCCACTTTGGCTTTCTGCTCCCCTCCTCACCTGTGTCCTGTTGACTCTGAAGCGCCCACCAAGTCAAACAGACAATGGACAGTTTGCAGGGGGTCCTTTCTACCCACCCTTTGTGCCAACCTATCTCCATCTTCTCAAAAGATACATCATGCTGGAAATCACAGAGGTCATTAGAAACATTTGTGTGAATTTTATGGATATCATTATTCATTCACTCCAAGCTTGGAGTCCCTTTTCTGTAGCTAAATGCAAGTGATCATTATTTTCACAGACTCTGCCAGTTATCTAGCAGCAGAGAGGTCTTTCATCTTCGAGGATCTCATTTTGTTGTTTGATCAAAGATATTTCAACTTCAAATTAAGAACATTCATTACTAACACTCTCAAACTCAAGTAATGTAGGTTCAGGAGAGGTTTTCCAGGGAAAATAAATTGACTGGTTTATGTACTGTGTTGCCACACAAGAGGATTCACTCAATGTTAACACGCCTCTAAAAGCTCTGAACCTATCTATCTGATCTATCTGAATCTAGTTTTACAAATGGAATAAAGTTGTTGTTTGGTGTTACGCTTGCAGGCAATTTTCTTAGTATTGCTGGTGGTATAATGTGCGTGGTGCTGGGAAGTTCTGGCTCTACAAGAACCTAAATTTCAGCATAAACTAATATGATTTCAGTAATAACAGCTAACGAGATCTGACAGAGCAAAACTAAAATGCACAGGGAAAAAGATGATAGGAGAAAGTGCATCTGAAATAAACTTCAGTGCGACATAGTCATACTAACTCAGACTTCCAGCGGAGTAAATTTGTGCAGCATTGTTTGTTCCAGTGACTAAACTGCTGTACTGGGCACAGCTGACACAAAACTAGCCTAGCTATCTGTACACTGTGCTGCAGCGTGCAAGACAGATGCAAAGGAAGAAATTCACTTAGATAAAATTAAATTGAATTTATGGAGACCCCAGCTGAAAAAGTATTCATAGGAGAAAAGATTGAAAAAAAAAACTTAGAGTTTGTGAGAAAGAGATGAGTGGTGCAAAGCCCATTTTTCTGATGCTATGGAAGATTATGAACGCAATCTATAGAAATTAGGTGTTTGGGTTAAAAGGGGAAAAGTTTGTCGCTGGTGTAGAATTCCCCAAGGCGCAACACACAGCCTCTGGGGAGGTGCTCCCAGGTCCCCCACCCGGCCTCAGTTAGGTCGCAAATCACCCGTGTTTCATATTTTTCTGAAGCCATTGCCCAAAGATTGCTGAATTTCCCTGCCGTGCGCTATTCACGCAAAATAGTCCACTTTGGACAAGATGTTAACAGGTTGGTTAACTCCATCGTTTGGAGCTCACTGAGTCTATTGGTCCTTATTGGAGTTGTTCTTCATAAAAGGCATGATTTCGCTCTGGAGATTAAATGATGAACCATTGGGTTTAAAAACAGTAATCATTAAATAATCATTAATCTCTTTGTCTAGGTGAGGCTTTGAGGAGAAAAACTACAGAGAGGAGAAATAAATTCCCAGTGCCGGCCAGTAGCTTGCTGGGAGCTCAGCAATGAAGCCCAAGTTTTTCCCTTGTACTGTCGATAGACCAGCCAGTCTCTATACCCTCGTGTGTATGCATACACAATAGTAAATATACCGATAAAAACGTGGCCAAGGAGCATATATGATTTCTATCCTCTTATGAGAGAACGTATCACAAGTGAAAAAATACACCTTTGATTATTGCAAGCACTTATTAGGCCTGTGTAAAAAAAAAAAAAAAAAGCAGCAAGAAGTCTTTTTGAGACTTCTTTGAAATTGCAAATATTCTCCTATTTTCCTCAGTTCTTCTTGCATAATAGTAATGTGTCATTTCCTAGCTCTGGTTGTCAGAAGAACAGAATAATAATGGGTCATCTTTGCTTTTAAATCAGCAGACAATTATTTTGGCAGTGTGCTACATGTTACAGTGCAAGCAATGAATATTTCTAAAGCTAGCCAGTGTTTTAGAGGAAGAAGAGGCAAACCACTGGTGTCTGCTTGGTGCTGCAACATCACCTGCCTGCAAAAGTCACATGAAGAAAGCTGAGTATTTGCCCTAGTGAACGAGGACAGGAGTTCAGGTCGCCTGAGTCCTATTCCAGGCTGTGCCACTGAGTTACTCCTCGCCCCCGTCCTGTTCTTTGCCTCCCACAGTCTCTCTTCTGTTCACCTCCAGTGGGAATTTCCTCTGGGTAGAAACCGACTCTAACATGTCAGTTCAATGTTCAGCAAAATAAACCTTTCAGTCCCAGGGACACAGAGCTGTTGTCATATTACAAAAGCACAACATCACATCTCAATGCTGAGGCACATCTCCCTGCCTGCAGCCACCTGCCCCGACAGCCCTCAGGACCAGGGACTTGCAGAGGGATGCCTGGCTCACTGCACCCTTCTGCAGCCCCCTGACAGGCACAAACCTGGGCTGGTGGATGTGTTTCCTTTTCTCCTTCTGTACAGGAACCAGTAAGCCTCTATGCCCAGGAAGCCATTATCAGACAAGATTTTAGTATCTGCTCATCAGTGTTGGAAGATTGAGGAGCTCCTGTTCCCACACAGCTTAGTCTTCTCTGATTTGGACACAGCAAAAATGCAGCCACTGCTTTCACCTGTTCAGAATACCCCACATGCAGACAGAAACCTTTGCACTGGAGGGCATCCTTTACCCCCGGTGTGCTAGAAGCTTAGTGCTAGACTCAGTTAAGCAGTCTTAAAATCCCCTGTCAGTGTTAGGAATTCAGAGCAGCTGGATATGCTGTTTAATTGAAGTTATCCAGGGAAGCAGCACACCTCTATGGGTGCAACTTTCTCCTTAAGAAGTCGAGGAACCAAACATTGCTTATGGATACCTCAGCATTTTTGATAAACATGGCTTGAGAATAGTCAGCCTAATTTATGACATTTCCACAGCTGCCTTATTAGGAGGCTGTGGATCCATATCTGCATTCATCTTGAAGTAAAGACGCCTTTATCTCTGTCCCTTGTTAACCTCAGGAGTAATACCACCTGAAGACAATTGAATTGCAACTGAGTAAAGCCAGCATAAGCAAAACCAAGCACAGAATGCAAAACAGTGTGACTCACTAGCTGAGGGAGAAGACGGATGTGCCAGATGTAAAAACTAATAAGGGACAAAGTACAATGCAGAGATACCCAAACCGGTTTGGGTGGTGGGAGCAGCTTTCTCGAGCAGAGCAAATTGGCCAGAAGGGAGCCCTGTGCTGCGCTGGCTGGGCTGTTTCTGGTACTCGGTGACCTGGCTTGGAGCAGGCTGGGGTATCCCTGCACGAGCGACCGCGGTGGATATGCCACAACAGGAAAGTGTGAGGGGGAGCGAAGTAAGCTTCTCTCCAAGCTGGGATTCAGGACTTGGTTATTTTTTCAGTTTCATAAATGTGTCCAGAATGAATGATAAGACAAAGCACATTTCAGTCTTTAGGGCATCTGTTTTAAAGCATCTGCCAGAGTTTCTTCTGACCTAGAAAGTGAAAAAGAATAAAATAGGACTAACAATCCCCACTGCACAAGACTGTCGTCGGGTTGAAAGTATCCATGTTCTCAGGCATTCAGATGAGGATGATAATATATGAAGTAAGAGAAACAGGGAGAGAACACAGCTTCTCACATCTTTCACTATACAAAGCTCTGACATTTTCCATTACATTTTTAATTATCTGTTTTTCAAATATTTATGTTTACTTTTAACGCCAGATCTGAATTTTGGAACAGCTCATTTTCAAATTAACCTGAAATTACTTCATAAAATAAATAGTAATGTAATATAAATTCTGCATCTGCCTGAAAGTTTTTATAATTTCAGGGGAAAAAAAACATGTTTTCTTGAAAAATGTAAAACTTACTTGCTTTTGGAAGGCAGAAATCCTCTCTGATTATTAAGGGACCTTGTAGAAACTCTTCGACAGCGCACATGTTCCAGTGATGGATTATGCTGTGACACCAGGGCATTATCAGTTCCATGGCATTCTGATAATGGATTAGTACTGTAAGTCACTGGTGCTGAAGTGCAGATTTTCCTTTATGAAAATGAAGGTGTGATATATTGCTCCAAAATACGGTACCAGGAAGGATGTGCTAGTTACAATTGAAAGTATGGGAAGAAGAAAGCCCCTCGCGCCGTGTATTCTGATATATGTTTAAAACAAGTTCCTATTTTTAGCAAGCCTCTGGAAGCTGCCAGTTTCCCTGAAGATATAATAATTGTGTAACAGAGCCAAGTCAGGGAAGAAAACATGTTATTGCTCTTACTTGCCATTGTGCATATATTTTACAGCTAATTAAGGAGTTTAAGGACCATTGCATGTCCATATATGAAAAAAATCCATTGATTTACGTACGATCAGTTCACAATCAGCACACCCAGACCGTGTGTTTAACAGAAAACACGGTGGGCAACGAGAGAAATGACTGCCGCGACCGTCTTTGTGGGGGTCCCCCAGCGTCTTTGCCCGTGCTGAAGGGCTGCCTCTTACCGGTGTGGTGGATGCCTTTGACTGACATGCTGGGATGTGACGGCTTCAGCAGCATCACCTTATCCTGCCACCGGCTTCTTGCCTAGGCCAACGAACCTTCCCTCTGTGTTCTTTGCTTGCTGTACTGGAGACTTTAGTTTCAGAGCCTTTCATCTCTAGGCAGACTTCAGCAGCTAATTTTTCTGCCGGATTCATTTGCATTAAACGCTAAAATCTACCAGCCGTTGTATGGTAAAAAGGTCAGTGGGACAGAGCAACTAACTTTGCTGAACTAAGTGTTTTCATAGGAGCCTTCCCCCTGAAAAGTTAACACAGCAAAAATACCACAGAGACTGATCAGCTGCCCGGAGGGTTGTTTTAATGGCTGAGACACAGGATGAGTAACTGCGAAATTGTTACCTCATCCTGAAATAACCTCTATTGGACTACAGGCTGATCTCACGCTGCTGAGGAATAACCTGAGGAATAGCAGAGGAACTAGACTCAGACCTAGTCTCTCAAAAGGATAAAAATACACCTCTGTAAGATTCAAGCCTGTCTCTCTTCCTTCAAGCTAGAAGTGGGTTTGAAGGCCGAGGAAATGGCAAGCGCCTTTTGTTAGGAAGAAGTAACAAGAAGATGCTAGGACCTCATGTGGCAGCCTGGCTGATGGCTGGCACACGGCTTTTTTACCAGAGGGAGGAGAGGAGAATAATCTCATCACTAGCCCTGTTTGACACCAAATCATAACGAGTTGCTGTTATGTCAGGAGAATATGAAGCAGCTGTGGGTTCAGAGTCCAGTTTACCCAGCACTTATGGTTGGAGGCAAATCCCAATGCGCAGCCAGCTGAGGCCTCTTTGTTATCGGATAAAAGGAGCGGCACAGTGCATCTATCCAGATGGCCAAAGCGTAGGCAGAGAAATGGACTCTACCATGAACAACACACAGTCGCTCAAGTAAACCAGGACTGTGATCCTGAAAGCTTTAGCAGTAGACAGCTAGTGTGCCTTGATCCCTGGGCTACAGCAGGCCTTAGACATAAGCTGATGGAAATGAGAGCTTTCCTTCTGGCTGAATTAAGAAGAAATTAAGTACTTTTTCCCTTATGGAGTCTGAACTGAAGAACAGTACTGCAGCCACGAGGGTCTGAGCACAAAGTGTCTTGGGGAGAAGGGCAGGAACTTCCTCAAGCACCAGCTGCAAAGGCAGGGGTTGGGGACTGCGCGGATGAAGCCATGTGCAGGGAAGCGGAGGGGTCACCGAGAGAGGACGGGCACAGCACTGGGAGAGCACCCAAAGGGGACAGCACGATGCAGCTCTTCCAGTCGCTGGCTGCAGAGGCTGGCTCAGACCTGAGGAGCAAGGAAACTGTCCCTGCTTAGTTCTGTCATACTCAGGGGAAAGGATATTTTTTGCTAACTAATTTACTTTCTCAAGAAATAGATGACTGCTCTTACCTTCCCGAGAGAACCAGCCAGGACATAAATACTGAATAAATAGCAAAAGTTAATAAGCTACAGCATCATTAAATTCGGTAAAGTTTGTGCATTTTAGCAACCCTTACGATACTAGCTTTTGTGTTTTCTAGACATGCCTTTGATGCCACAGCTTCTGAAACTACCTAAGCACTGGCTGCCATGATAACAGACATACTGTTATGCAGTTGACAAAGAGTCATGGTTTCAGTTTCTATAAATGGAAATCTTTCTATTAAAATTAATGGAGCTGCACAGCTTTGCACCAGTTGAAGATGTAGCCGGCTAGTTTCAGTTTCTAAACAGAAAGAACAGTGCTCTGGTAAAAAAAAAGTCAGCCATGAGCTTTTTACTTATTTCTTTCTAGCATTAAGGAGCTCCTGGACACACTCAAACACACACAAAAAGGAAGCCTACAGAGTGCGGAAGCAAGGACATGTGGCCTGGGAGGAGTACAGAGAAATTGTCCGAGCAGCCAGGGATCAGGTTAGGAAAGCTAAAGCCCTGATAGAATTAAATCTGGCCAGGGACGTCAAGGGCAACAAGAAAAGCTTCTATAGGTACGTCGAGGATAAAAGGAAGACTAGGGAAAATGTGGGCCCTCTCCGGAACAAAACAGGAGACCTGGTTGTCCGGGATACAGAGAAGGCTGAGGTACTCAATGACTTTTTTGCCTCGGTCTTCACCGGCAAGTGCTCGAGCCTCACCGCCCAAGCCACAGAAGGCAAAGGCAGGGACTGGGAGAATGAAGAGCTGCCCACTGTAGGAGAAGATCAGGTTCGAGACCACCTAAGGAACCTGAAGGTGCACAAGTCCATGGGACCTGATGAGATGCATTCGCAGGTTCTGAGGGAACTGGTGGATGATGTTGCTAAGCCACTATCCGTCATATTTGAGAAGCTGTGGCAGTCAGGTGAAGTTCCCGCTTACTGGGAAAGGGAAAACATAACCCCCATTTTTAAAAAGGGAAAAAGGGAAGACCTGGGGGAACTGCAGGCCAGTCAGTCTCACCTCTGTGCCTGGGAAGATCATGGAACAGATCCTTCTGGAAGCTGTGCTAAGGCACATGGAGGACAGGGAGGTGATTCGAGAGTCAGCATGGCTTCACCAAGAGCAAGTCCTGCCTGACCGACATAGTGGCCTTCTATGTTGGAGCGACTACATGAGTGGACATGGAAAGGGCTACAGTTGTCGTCTATCTGGACCTCTGTCAGGCCT
>NW_009215342.1:0-206 GCF_000690835.1 Fulmarus glacialis
CTGGGATGGTTATTGGGAGCACTGGGAGGCCACTCGGGTGGTTACTGGGAGCAGTGGGAGAGCATTGAGGGTTACTGGGAGGGCACTGGGCGTTATTGGGAGCACTGGGGTGGCTAGTGGGAGCACTGGGATGGTTACTGAGGGCTACTGGGAGGGCACAGAGGGGTACTGGGAGCACTGGGAGGGCTACTGGGAGGACTGGGGGG
>NW_009215342.1:492-993 GCF_000690835.1 Fulmarus glacialis
TGGGGAGGGGCAGGGGGGGTTACTGGGAGCACTGGGAGGGTACTGGGATGGTACTGAGGCTCACTGGGAGGGCATTGAGAGCTACTGGGAGCACTGGGATGGTTACTGGGAGCACCGGGAGGGCACTGGGGGTTACTGGGAGCACTAGCAGGGCACTGAGGCTGACTGGGAGCACTGGGAGGGCACGGAGGGCTACTGGGAGCACTGGAATGGTTATTGAGGGCACTAGGGCGTTACTGGGAGGGCACTGAGGGCTACTGGGAGCACTGGGAGAGCACTGAGGCTTACTGGGAGGGCACTGAGGGCTGCTGGGAGCACTGGGAGCGCATTGAGGGTTACTGGGAGAGCACTGAGGGCTACTGGGAGCACTGGGATGGTTGTTGGGAGCACTGGGAGGGCACTGAGGGCTTACTGGGAGCACTGGGAGGGCACCGAGGGCTTGCTGGGAGGGCACCGAGGGCTTGCTGGGAGGGCACTGAGGCTTTGGGGGAGGGGACTGGG
>NW_009215343.1:0-8558 GCF_000690835.1 Fulmarus glacialis
TCTTTAACAGAGAGCAAAGCTGCACAGGCACCTATAAAACACACAGTCACTTCTCCACCCGGCGCTCCCTGCACAGGTTGTATAAAACATATAAAAGGGGGTTGGGAGAACAAGGCTGCGGGTGAAGCAGGGGTACGGTGCCACGCAGACCCTCGCCAGGGCGCGGAGAGCCGCAAGGGGGGCCCGCCACACCGCCGGCCTCAGAACTTGCGCTTTCTCCGGCGGCAGCCTTTGGTCTGCTGCTGGCTGCCCAAGCGAAGAGCCGCGTGCGGCTCCAAGTCCACCACGCAGTCCGTGGCTTCCGAGACACTGGGTTTCGCAGGGGAAACGTTGAAAGGAAGGGGCTGAAGGGAGCTGGGGCTGTCCGCCATCGGCCCCCCCGGCGTGGGCAGGGGCTGTTGGTCTCCTAGTCCAGTGAGGGGGGACCCCGCATCAGCACCTGCAACAAGAGCGCACGTCAGCCCTGCCTGCTCCAGCGTGAGCCATGGGCAAGGGAAGGAGGGTGCTGCTGAGAGCATTGCTCTTCCAGTCCTTGGACCCATGGGGGGAAGCGCTGGTGTGCAGGCAGGGAGGGCAGCACCCTGCCACCCCCCCAGGAAGCTGGACATCTCTTGGTGCAATGGCTCAGAGCACACTCCTACCTGGGCACTGGCCCAGGTCCAGCAGGCACAGGCAAGGATGTGTGCAGCCAGCCGGGGATGACAACCGCCAGCTAAGCCCACAGCCTCCTGCTCTGCTCAGGAAGAACAGACCCCTTCAAGGGGAATGTGCTGTCCCAGCACAGCCCAGGACCGCAAGAGGAGAGGTGGGAAAGGGCAGCCCTGACCCAGCCAGGCAAGCACAGAAAGCAGCTTCCCACCTGCAGACTTGCTCTCCGAGAGCTCCAGCATCCTGAGGAGTCCCCTCTCCTGCCTTCCAACGTCCTGCCAAGGAGAGAACCACCGTCACAGCACTGCCACGACAGAACCCCATAGCCGCGTGTTCCCCCAGCCCACGTGGTCAGGGTGGGCACAAGCAGCAGTGCTGCATTTCCAGGGCCTCCAGCTGAGCACAGCCAGCCGCCACAGGAAGGGGCAGTGCCCGAGCAGAGGCAGCTGAGAGCCGTTAATAAAGCAGAGCCCGGTAAGAACGGAGGCCAGGGTGCAGGAAGCCATCCCCAAGCCCAGCCAGCGAGCATGGGGCTGCAACAGAGAAATCTGGGCACCAGGGGCTCTGCCACGGTTCGGGCACATCCCACAGCACTATGCCTCTGAGGGCAGGCCCCGTCCTGCGCTGTCCGAGGGCACAGGGGCTTGGTGCTGGAGGGAAGGGCCTTCCTCCAGGGCACAGCCAGATGAGGAACGCACATCTCGTGCCCCCTCTCAGCCCCTGGGAAGATGCAGCCGCGGTGGTCATGCAGGCTAAGAGAAGACCACTTGGCCTGGCTGCTTTGAGCCTTGCTGGCCCAGCAAAGTCCACTCTCCTGGCTGCTCCCTGCCCCCAGAACTGCTTAGCAGGCACTAGCATCCCAGCTGCGGAGTTGGAGCTGCAAAGCACCCCAAAATGGGCCGTGGCAGGAGCCCGCAAGCCCAACGGTGCCACTAGGAAGCTTTCCAATGGCCCAGCCCATGCCCAGGCATGACCTCCTCCCCCCAGAGAGCTGCCACCTCAGCACAAGGCAGGGCCAGAGGAAACACAGAGCCTTGCCGAGCCATCGAAAAGGGCCGCCTGGCTCCAGCACCTTTCCTCCCTGCCCTGTGCCTGCACGCAGCCGGCTGTGGGGCGCAGGGACAGAGTTAAACAGCCCCCAGGGAGCTGGTCACATGCAGGAGCAGCCATGCCCTGCAGTACTCTGAACCACACAGCGCTTGGCTGTATCCCAGCCAAAATCATCAATCAGAAATCTCATCATTTGCATCTGAATCCCCAAAGGGCTGAGGCCTGTGATGGATTTAAGGGATTATACGAAACTAAGACATCATGTTGCATCTTCATGCTGAGAATCACATTTTTGAGTGCAGACAAAGCTGCAGCACTAGGACTTTGCCCACAGTAACCAGCGGGAAGGCCCGGAAAGACCCTCTCTGCGTTCCCCCAGGACCGCCATGGTGGGGGCCAACACCTGGCGAGTGACTGCGAGCCAGCTGCTACCCACACTCCCGCCTCCCACCTCCCCTAGCAAGGCACATCCCTCACACCCAGCACACCTCCACCACACTTGCTCCCCCCCATATTTCTCCCAGGATGCTGCGGTTTGCTCCCGGCACCGAGCAGTTCTCCCTGCTCCAGCTCTGAAGCCTTCCCCATGGGAAAGGGATAGAGTCAGATACGCTTGTCACCCTGACACTGCCCTCCACTCCATGTATATTCAATCGAGGAAGCCTGCAGGACTGAGGCGCGCTGTCTGGCAGTGGGACAGCCCTGGCTGCCTGCCTGCTGGAGAGGTTACTGGCAGCTCCGCTGGATTAGCTCACCCTTGGGACCGGTCCATGCTCTCGCAGAGCGTCGCAGGAAGGAGGGCAACGAGTTCTCTGGCCACGGCGGCCCACAGGGGCAGGCAATCCTACCCAGGTCAGCTCATCCCATCAACCAGGGAAACTGCTCCTGCTACCAACCCAGGCCCAAACCCAGCGCAAAGCAAAGGAGACGGTCTGCAGGGTCGCCCCTCACCTTGGCGCTTCGCAGCTTCCTGGTTCCCTGAGCTTGCCTAGCAGCCTGAAGGCAGCTGTCCACGTGCCTCTGATACTGCAGCAGTGGCACCAGTGACTTACAGAGGTAGCACTTCTCACACCTGCCAGGCAGCAAAGGACAGAGCACTGCATTAGGATTCGCCCTGCACCGGGCTCCCAGCCACCAGCGGTGACTTTCCTCCTCCACGCCATGGAGAAGACATGTCACCAGATCAGGTCTCGCTCAGTGGGGTCAGGCCGGCACCAGTCACAAAGACTGAGTGATTATCAGTTTTCCCTGCCTGTTCCTCTGTATCCTGCTGCTGCAGCAGCGGGACAGTAATCAAATCTGCTCATCTAACTATCTCAAACACTGCTGATTTCTCCCCAGAAAGCATAAAGCACCCTGTCAAAATCCACAGAAATGAAGTGCGAGGGCTTTGCAAAGGGGAGTTAAATTCTGCCTGAAAAGCAAACCAAGTGTGTTAAATCAGAGAGACATTTTACCGGGGCTGGATGAACTTGTCTGACTAGTAAATCAAGTCTTTCTCTGCACTGTCTCCATTTTACATCATGCCATGTTGGGAGAGGAATGCAGAGCACACGTTCCTGCTGGGGGGCTCATACAGCGTGTTCCTCAAACCCCCTCATTTGTGTAGAAGGCGCCCAAGCTCACGCAGGACGACTGAGTGTGCTTGGGAAGAAAATTATCCTGGGTGAAAGGAGATGAAGGTCAGGCATGGATTTACACAGCTACACTCGCTTCCACACCAGCTCTCGGCAGGGACCGAACCATGCAGAAGAGGGCACTGGTTCTTCAGGAGGGGAGCATCCACCCGCCAGAGAGCTATTCAGGAATGGACCATCTCCAAGGAGAGACAAGCCCCCAGGGACCAGCCCCAGCAGCATTGTGTTCAGTTTGATAAGCAGCACTCTCCTAGTAAAACTCACCCCAGGCTCTAAAACGCGTATGGAGAGCCCCCATCGAGCAAAACTCTGCAGTACTTTTCCCGTATTTTCTTTCCAGTCAGTGCTGATTACCCAGATAATGTGTCTAAACAGAAGCTGTCCTCTCTATAATTAGCCTAATTCCATTAGTGATGTTGCCATCCACTGTTTGTAACAGCAAAATTGCTTCCATAGCAGGGATTTTACTGTCAGATCCTCTCTTATGATGCTTTGTGTGGGTGGCAGGAGGAGGGGCTGCATGGGAAGAGATTAAACAAAGCCACTGCTATTCTGAAAGTCTAATTTAATTAAGAATATCACTACAGGTTCCATGTTGACAGCCTCCCTGTCCTAACCTCTTCTTTTCCCGGGGTTACCAAGCTCAAATCTCCCATTAGAAACTGGCTGAGTTAGCACCATTTTAGCTACAGCTCCCCCCACAGCGGCCAGAGACCATGCATCCCTGACCCGCCATGGATTGGGCTGAAAGGAAATTAGTGCAAAAATAAACAATCTGAGCACAGCAGATTCCTCTTGCTTTGGTATAAATATAGCCAGCACTGCAACAAGAGGCACTGAGAGAAGGCAATTTCTTAGGGAAACATTGCTGTAAGGCCAACGGCCAGCATTTATACAGGAATAAAGACATACACAGGCAAGCTAGAACTGAAGCACAGAAACAATCTTGGAGGAGCAAGCATACCTACTTACTTGTCAATGTCTAAAGATGTTGGGCCGCTTTCACCACTGGCAGCTTTACTTCTTGCCTCTCTCTGATGCCGGGTGAGCACTGGAGGAAAAACAAAGGGTTACGAGCAATCCACCCCAAAAGCATCCCTACACCATATCCGAGTGCAACACGTTTCAATCTCTTCCACTCAAGGCTGCAGCAGAAGTGATGATAGAGGCAAAGAAATACTGGACTGCGATGGGCAGGGTCTTCTTTCCTACAGAAGAAGTAGCTGGCCAATTCTCCATTTTTCTGGGGGGGATACTGAAAAAGTTACCTTCCCCAGACTCGAAGCCAGCTAGCCATTTCACACTGTAACTTGTTTTCTGCCAGAAACAGCTGGATTAACAGTATGCAGTGTACAGTAATTTTAAAGCTGACGTGCAGCGGCGCAACAGCCTGGGAGAAGAGTTACACAGCTGCTCCAGCAGCACAGCACCGCTCCCTGCCAAACTAAGCACCTGTGTCTGCTGCAGAGGAGGGAGCGTGGTAACTGCGAGCTCAGGGGGAAGGAGAGCTGAGGCGGGGGCTGTGCAGAGGCACCAGCCCTTCTGCAGATGTGGCAGGAAAAGCGAGCCTTGCTGGGGAGGGAAGCTGGGCAGCTGGGCTCACACTGGAAAGGGAAGGTTACAACAATTAGCCTACACTCGCTGCTTTTTCCACTGCCCATGTGAACTGGGGGTGATCTGTACTATTGTCCACATACAGCTCTGTGGGGCCTCTGGATGAAGATCTCTACCACGGCTAAGCATCAGTGGTGCTGCTCTCCAGCGGCAGCGGGGAAGGGCCACCTCCGACACATGGGGGTAGCTAGCGAGATCCTGGCTGACCAGCATGCTGATGATGGGTCCAACAATATCTGTTCCTTCAGCAAGCCTAAGCAGCCTTTCCAAACCTGCTCTCCAGGCTTCTGCAGGGAGCATGTCGAAGCATTGTCTCTTTCAGTCGAATTCCTCTCAGCGTATTCCTGTTGACACACCACCAGCAAAGATCCTTGGGGAACATATCAGTTAGCTTAGCTTGCTTCACCAGGGATGTTCAAGACTTCAGCTCCAAAACAGATGTCACACTAAGCACTCTCATGCAAGCTGGCTAAGGGGACAACGCAGGGAGCTATTTTACAGCCCGGTAACATTGATTCCCATACTTTCATTAGGAGAAAGGTCTGAATCTAAGGTATAGGCACAACAAACCTGTTATTGTTGGCACATCATCTGTGATAAAGAAAGGGACGCACAAAATTTTGTGCAGAACAAAGGGAATCCTTCAGAGTTTTAGCAAAACCCCATTTCCAGAATGTTAGCAAACCACAATATCTATCTACGATGCTGATACAACACGGCCTTTCCCTTAATAGCAATCACTGATCTGCAGCCATGACCAGCAAATGCTCTGCAAGATGCTCAGGAGCTGTTGGGGCTGACAGGAGACATCCACACTGAAGAAACAAGCTCGAGCATTTCCTAGGATGTGGGTATTGTCTCTTAGGCGATGACTGATATCAACAGCTCATTTCTCACAGGCACCAAAGCAGACGTCTCTCTTTAACTTAGCCTGGCCCAGATTTGAAGTGGCAGCCTGACTAGGAGGACTGATAACCACGGCCACCCCCCAGGCCATCCAGCCTCCCAATAACCCAACTAACACGTGCGTTTGACAGCGTGGTGAAAGCTGCTCTCCAAATCAGCGTGCGCTCGTTAATATTCCTTTAACACCGTCTCGGGAGCCTTGTGCACCAGCTCAGGTGTTAATCAGTTCTATTTTCTTCCAAAAGCAGTGAACACATCTGGCATAATGGGCCCATTAGAGATGTCTGGGACCAGCTCTGCAGCTGCCCAGGGGAAGACCCCCAGCTGTGCTGCTGGAAGCAGAGGCACAGGAGAAAGAATAGGGCCAGCTGCCGAGGCACGACCCCTGCCAAAACATGCTGGCCGCCTGCAGGAAGGGGGTTCAGAACATGGGAAAACACTTGCCACGGGGAAAATCCCCACCACAGAGCAGTGCTGACCCACTGCGTGACAGGAGCCTTGTAACTCTCCCAGATGCGATGCTCTTCGCTGGGTCAGACACACTCTGTAGCCCAAGAACAACCTTTTCCCTGGCTCGGCACTTCTTCTGGTTGGCAAGTCATCCTTGGCCTGCTTGGCTCCAGCTTGCACCCTGGGGAAGAGGAGTAAACCCTCCCCAGCACGGCCCCGCTATCAGCACACCCATCCCGGGTACCTTTTGGGGCTCCCAGGTCAGGTTGGCGCGCAGAGCTGCGAGGCCATAGTCACCAAGCTCCTCGTGTCGCTGCACGACCCACCCGCGGTTCGACCCACCAGCTTCCTCCCCATTCTCACTACCAGCCGTACCACTTTCTGTGCAGGATCCTATTAGAGACAGATTCACCAGCATCTTGTCCTTTCTCAGAAGTGATGAGAACTGCTCTCGTTCTGTTACTTTTTCTGCTGTATCAGTGCCGCTTCTATTGACGTCAGGAGCTTTTCAACAGCACCAGTGCTGCTGCTGAAGACTGACAGCTGCATCAGGTTGCATTTGAGGCTTTGGGAGGAAGGGATATACCAAATCCTCATTTTCCTGGACTCACTTGGGAACTGAGAGGTTGGGAACACGTAGATGGAGGGCAAGAGGAATAGAGTATGACCCAAAGCTCGAGACTATTTGCTATACTCAGTAGCGTCCAAGACTCGCTTCCAGACTGAGACCAGCAGATTCCTGCGTTGGCAGCAGCAGTGGGCGATGGATGCGGTGACTCCAGCAGAGAGCCCCTCTCACAAAAGTGAGCCCTTCAGCCGAGAGCATGAAGGAAGAGGGAGCTGGCACAGCACTTCCACAGCTCCATGCGTTCACTTGGAATTAACACCAGGCGCTGAGCTGGAAACCCAGGACCTGAACCTTCCCCAGCCTGGTACAGTAGCTAACACAACAGCAGGTTCTTCTTTTTTATTTACTCAGACCACAGGGAAATGGAAATTCATGGTCAGATTTTCATACTGCCCAGGTATGTGGCCGTCTGGGCATCCAGCCAGGGCAAGCATGTACATACGTAGGGGAAGCAACTGTAACTCATTTTGCCCAGCTAACTCATTTGAAAACCTGTCCTTTAATATCAGCCGGACTGAGCCAGCCTCCTGATACATAACACTGAAAGACTTTGGTGTGTGATTAGAAGAGGGAAGAAGAGAAGTAAAACCAGCAAGAACCCATCCTTCTGTAATTGTAAAACAAAAAACACTGACAGCTATAGTCTGCAGGACTGCATAATCTGCAATTCTAGAGACATCAGGAGTAAATCCAATTAATAATTCTGAAGACAGACCAGGAACCTCTGACCCAGTGCACCAAAGGAAAACTGAAGCCGCCTTTTCTTAACAGATCAGGACATGGCTTAGAGAGCAGAACTTGGATTTTCTCTCACACAAGGCTGTTGCTGTGCTCTCGAGGAAGCCAGCAGCCAGCCAAGAGCACACAGTGCTGCAGCAGTAGAGAAAAGCTTCTGGACCCACAAAGGAGCTGGCATTTGCTTCAGGAGACAATTCTTTCACCTCTTTTTTCTCCCCATGCATTAGCCTTACCTACAGATTTTGTGCTGGTGATGGATGCCAAAGTAACAGCCCTGGAAACAGAATCCTTTTGTACCTGCACAGCTGTGCAAGGCTACTGTCTGGCCTCTGCTCAGAGCAAAACATCATCCACGCCTATTCAACCCAAACCCCACTGACCAGCCCATCAGCTGAGACCTCCCCAGGTGACTCCAGGTTGCCTTTGTACAGCTGCTGGGAAGCGCACCGAGGTGCCCCGCACACCAGAGCCCCAGCAGGCAGGCAGGATTCTGCCCCGCGTTACGTGCTGCTCCAAGTCCAGGAAGCCCGCAGTCCTGCAAAGAGTCTTCGTGCAAACAACACAGGCGTCACAGACTGTTATGGCTAACAAAGCCTGGTCTCTACAGGGAAAATACTAGAATAACTGGCAATAGAAAACCCAAATTACGGTGATTTTGTCCCAAAACCATTGCTCTGCTTAGAGCCATTATTGTAGACCAAAATCCCTTTTATGCCAAGCTAGCTTTCTTACGGGGGATTGTTCTGAACAAGCCAGAACAGCAGAGTAGCAATTCCAAAATAACTACCCTTACAAACATCCCCAAGGAGACCAGTCTGGAAGCAGAGTGGAGAGGCGAGCCTTGAACTCTGTCCTCCTGAAAGCCAACACCACAGAAAAGAGCAAAT
>NW_009215343.1:8686-10369 GCF_000690835.1 Fulmarus glacialis
CCTGCTAAAAGGCATACTAAAAGTTCTGCTCCGTTTTGTGGCACGGATAAGACCTTTATCAGTATTGAGGACGGGAGAGGAAGTGTGATAATTTGTGATTTGCCTGAGTCGAACGCTTTGCATTAGTAGCTAGTTTGTGCCTGCAGAGAGAACTCCCCGCCAAAATTCAGCACCACGTAGTATCAGCCACTATTCTGGCTCCTGTTATCTTGACAGGACCCACGTCATATCCCCAAAGATTTAGTATAACCGGGACCTTGTATTTTAAAATTACATCAACTCTGCATTAAGATTACATGGTGAAACTTCCTCCTGCTAGAGGAATGCAGAAGTTACAGTTGTACTAGCTCCGATTTGCTCAAATTGCTTAAACATCATAGATTTATGTTGCGTTTAATAACCCAGTATGTAACTGAAAATTATATATTCACAACCTGAAAAGTTAATCTTATTACAAGCTACTACTTTGATATTACCTGACATTGTGCTAACACAGACTTTACATTTCAAGCAGCAGCTAAAACATAACTTATTGAATGTGTCGATAACCAACTGGTGTATTTGTTCACTTAAGCTCTACAAAGGTTGGCTACGGAAAACTGATAGGGAGAAGACTGCAAAGAGGATTAATACGTGCATTCTGACCGTGATTCTATGCCTCACTCTTCACATGAAGGAGAAAAACCCAAGCTCCCAGATCGATAGCTATCATTTTGTAATTTTAGAGGAACAAGAGGGAAACTTTTCTGCATCTCTTGCAGCTGAACAAGCCATTTTTGCACATACAAGTGTCAGACTCATTGCAGAGTGCAGGCCGTGCTTGGAGTGGTACAGAACATTCTCCCTTCTCGAGAGCCCTGAAGGACGCTCACCCGTGTGGCTCAGGAGCCTGCCATTTTCTACCACTGGCAGATGTTCTGCAGGTCCTCACAAAACACACAATAGATGTGTCTTACGAGTACTGCTTGAAGCATCCAGGGCTAGATCTGGGGGTAATATTCAGCTTATACACTTTCCAAGGGACTAATAATGTGATGAATTATGAAATCGATCAGAGAGAAGCTGTCTCTGTGCAGGAGGTGCTGGAAACACAGCAGCCTCCAATACCACCCTCCTGGCCAGCTCAGAGATGGAACAAGGCAGAGTGAACAAACCTCCCTACATGCCACACCATGCACCAAATATCCCGAGAGGGACAAGACTGCAGCACCTGGCCGCAAGTAACAGGAAAGGGAGACGAGCACAAAGAGCAAACACACAGAAGCAGCGCTTGGCAGACCTGGACTGTCGTCGCCAGCCTCCTCTCCCACGATGCCGTTGCAGTACATGGCATGCAGCTCGATCTCCGTAGCTGGAAAGCCTTGGTCACACAGCGGGCACAACACACGGTCAGCAGCTGCAGGACTGCACTCAGACACAGTCCTTCCAGCATCTTCATCTCCACCAGCCTAAGAAAGAAAAAGAAAAAATTAGCCAGACAGTTAATTGTGCCGTTTCTCTTTTTTTGCTAGGTGCAGAGCTCTGTGCTGTCTGGTAGCTACTCACCCTCCCATAGACACTCAGTTTTTCTTGGAAAGTTTTATTCTCCCTTCATCACATACCGATCAGAAGTAACACCACTGGCTGAGTAAACTGTGCAGCACTAATAACTACATCTTCTTCCAAAGGCAACATGTCCTGCTG
>NW_009215343.1:10400-38505 GCF_000690835.1 Fulmarus glacialis
GAAACCTCCCTGCACAGCCGTGCACACCATTTAAGGCAAACATCACCTGCACTACCGCAGAAAAATGGCAAAGCTTCCATTAATCAGGAAGGCTGAGAAGCGAAACTGATGGAAAATTCATGGGGCAAAGCAAGAGTTCAACACCTGACTTGTGCTCATCAGTTTCTGGACATGATCCATGCTACACAGGTGGCACTGTCTGGGAACACAGCTTCCCCCAGGATGAAAGGAGGCTGCTGTGCTCTTATGGAGTCTGGAGAGATCACTGGGAAGCTCCTCCTCTCTAGAGGAGGTGGCTGGAACAATCATCAGAGGGGACACAGATCAAGGAGAGAGGCAATACTGTTAAAAATCCATGTCAC
Organism: Fulmarus glacialis; assembly: GCF_000690835.1. Taxonomy (NCBI): domain Eukaryota; kingdom Metazoa; phylum Chordata; class Aves; order Procellariiformes; family Procellariidae; genus Fulmarus; species Fulmarus glacialis. The sequence continues at coordinate 10,763 of NW_009215343.1, forward strand.
ACAAAATTACCAGCAGTGGCTTTTCACCAGGGCAAAATGTCACAGCCTGTGTTTGTTCTCCAGGTGCCATTACCAGTTAGATACTCCCTTTTTGCATGGGTTACACAGCTGCAAAGGTGCTCCACTACCCACCCGTGGAGATACAGCCTTCTCCCTATGCTACTGATGTTTCCAAGATGCAGCAGACTGCTGCCATCTCACTCATAACCAGATCTCTGCCTAGTCAGGCTTGCTACAAGATTTCTGCATGATTAAGACAGAACCTCCCCCCTTCAAAATGATTTTTAAAAGTTATTTAAATATTAACCATGTAGAAGAAACCTATAGGAAAATAATATAGGAAACTTTTCTGTTCTTAGGACTAAGCAGTGACATGTAGACAGTATGCAAAACTGCTGTCTTCTTCCCTCCAAAGGTATAATTTCAGGGAAGCAGTAATTGGGGTCAGCCAAGATGCTCAGTGCCACTGGAGCGCTTTGTCGCATTACTTGGTTTATTACTTGCTTTTCCAAATGAGGGTCTGATCCTGATTTTTATGTCCTAAAGGGAAGGAGGATGCTTTGTTGACTCAGAGGAGCTATGCAAAAAACTGCAGGACTGGGCCTTACACTGAGAATCTGACTTACAAAATGCATTTCTCCCAGACACCGGCTGAAAGGCTACGGCACCAAGCCCCAGGAACACCTCTCTCATTTCCAGGGAGACTCTGCCCTGGATTTCTGTGGAGGAGTTGCCACAAGAGTTCCTCTAGCCAAACACAGGCTGTTGAAGTACATCACTTACAGCATTAGCACTCATACCCTACTCTCACATCTCAGTGTCACTACATTTTGTGAAGCCCTCACCGTGGGGCGTCACACAGAAGAGTCGTAAAAACCAAGATGTGTCAAATATGAATGATCAGATCAAACCTGCATTATCCTAGTCAGACAACACACGTAAAAAATATGATGGGAAAAGCAGCAGGCACTGCTCTTTCTAGCTGCCATTTTTAAAGCAATCTTAGATATCACCAGTTCTGCACACCTTGCTTGCCTACATTCAGTGGTAAATTACTAATTTTAGGTGGAAATGCAACATTCTGTAACAAAAGACACCATGGTCCCAAAACTGTTTGTACAAAACCTTGCTGTAACAGTCTGGAAAACCTCAGCTGCAGAACCAACCACCCCTGTCAGAGGCAGAGACTGTTGCCTCTCCTCTGTAGCAGAGAAAATTGCCTACAAGACATAGTACTTGCAGCCAACAGCCAGCCAAGAGCAATGCTAGAGGCTGAGCTCAACAAGACTCCTGTGTCCTGGCTCAGCATCTGCTAGGAAGAAGTCAGTCCCAGCGGTCTATGCTCGCTTCATGCTAACCGCTGATGCACATGGTAGCTGTTTCTGCTCTCTTCCTGGAGGGCTGCAGGCTCCGGACCGGTACCTGCTGCCAGAGATAATGTTGTCGAGCAATCCCTAGGAAGCCCCACCACACCGCTCCTGAACAGTGCGCTGATCACCTTGTGCCGTCTAGGCGGAGGTGTGAGAGCTGGGGAACCCTCTGCAAAGCACGAGGGACAGGGCAGCGTCCTGGCCACAGCCAAATGGGTCATGAACGTGCTTCAGTGGCTGCAGCTACCCGGCTCAGCACAGGACTGCCGCCTCTCCCTGCTGCAGTCTCTAATTGACTGAGCAGTGCTTTGAGATACCTGCAGAATGAAAGGTACACGAGAGCAGAAGCTGCTTTATTAAGAGACCTGTGACAATGAGACATCGGAGCTGCAGATGCACTGTACAAGCTGCAGACTCCCAGAATGAGCTTTCCACAAATGAAACCTCTTGTCAAGAGCTGTACGACTCTGTATTCATGTACCCTGCCAGAGGAGTACTTGGCAACCCCTTTGATATCGCTCTCTAAATTAATAGACAAAGGGAGTTTTATCAGAAGCAGGAACTGAAGTCAGATGTCGGTACAGCGACAGCTGCAAAGCAATTGCTGTGCAGGTGTGACTACACAGGGAAAGGAGCCGCACAACAGCGCACATCTGCATCAGGAGGTAAGAGGATGGCCCTGCCACTGACTTACTATTGCTATTAACTATCACTGCACAGAAATCAAGATTCCTGGGCTCAGGTCACTCTCCTTGGACTGCAACCCACCACCAGCCCTCAACACTTCAATGTCATCTTTATCCCCGCCCAGTCTCTGGGTGAACTTCTCCTCTTAGCCTCTTGGAGATGGTCTGTGGAGAATAAACACTGAAGTTCAGAGGACTGTAACAGGGAAAAACATGTCAGAACATGAGTGACTGAGGTTTGCTAGGACTCTCCTCACAGCTCCTGGGGTCCCTCTGCATCGCTGACCATCACAGCACTATACCTCTGAGCATGGGCGAGCAACAGCACTGCCATCCACACTGATGGCATCCTCCAGCACGGCAGTGCACGTGGTATAAAAGAACGAGCTGGAATTGATAACAACTCTCCAGCTACAGGACTGAAAGGCTCCAGAAGCAGCTGCACGCAAGTGCCATCCAAAAGGGACTGGAATTATGAAGCAATGGAGAAAAGTGAAGACAGAACTGATTGTGAGGATCCCAACAGAAGAAGCCCAAGCTCCCAGCTACCCAAGGGGAAATGCTAGCACAGCCCAGCTGAACCAAGGTCTAGAAGGCAGGACTGGAAACAGGACCCTTCACAACTTAAGGCTCTTTTACCTGCATAGCTGCATCTCTGCTGCCCAAGCAGAGCTCTTCTCTCTCCGCCTCAATAGCTTCCAGTGGACTCGGCTGGGTCTCTGCAGAAAAACACCTCTATGTCAGCACAGGTTTGCAGCCCCCAAACTATCTCCTCACTTGCTGATGTAACTTAGCCCATTTCTTAACAGCGTTTTCACAGTTTCAAAACATTTTTTAGACTTGCCACAAATGTTATCAGACAATGTGCAACAACACAGCCGGATGAGGGGTTAAAAGTCACAGCACAGTGGTGTGAGGACAAAGCCACCGCAGCTTTGCAGCTTCATGGGGAGTGAGACTAGACACAGGGAAAGTGCGTGGGACACTTGCTGGGATAGAGACAAAGCAAGAATAGAGCTCTCCCTCGCATCAAGACAAACAGAGCTCCCGTTCTGTGGTCTGCCTCACAGTTGCACCTTCTTTAGACCTCCACATTTTCCTTCGCAACAAAATATGCCTCCAAGCACCACCATGACCTCTCTCTCTACAGCTGCTCGTGAACAGGAGTGGTCTCTTCACTAATTTTCTCACTTAAAACCCTGGACTGGAAAATCTCAAGCATGGTAGGAAAGACCAAGGAAGAAAAACTCATTGGTCCCAAATATACTTAATTAATGTAAGACAAAAATTATTTCAGCTCTCATGCTTTACACATATCTTGACACAAAAAATCTGAACACTTCGTGATTGCATTGAAGAGACCACTCCTGACACCTTGTTTTGAGTGACCCCTCCGTACCGACGTACATCCTGGTGTCTCTTCAGCAGCAAGTCCCCAGCAACCTCTGGTCACAGAACTGTCTTAGAGGAAATGGGTCCAAAACCAGGGAATCAAGCTAAATTACCTGGACAATTTCAGCCCTGACAAACAGAGCTGGGAAAGAAATCTCATTTTGTTCAAATAACTTGAAAATTCTCTTCTCTTCTCTGAATTTTATAAGTGTGTGACTTTCAGTGCAAAATTCAGAACATTCTCAAGTGCCTCTTACCTGGGCAAACAGAGATCTCTTCTTCAGCAGATTTTTCTGTGGCAATATCTGGGCTCCTTTTACTGCCAAGTGGGGTCAACACGGAGATGCTGTTCAAGATATAAATATAACATAAATCTCCAATCCAGTAGGTGTGACAGCACACACACGCCTGTCTCACAGAGCTTAGAACAGCAGACAATGCCATAATTTCCAAGTGGTCAATATCTGATAGCCAGAAATGACCAGGATAACAGCGAAATACGGCTATAAAATGCTGTCCTTAGCAAAAACCCCAAAGGGAATATTTTTTCTTCTAGAAGCCCTTGATAAAAAGGCACGAAGGGTCACTATCTCATGTCAGGGGAGCAAAAATACCTGCTCACAACTGCAGGATTCTCTTGATTCTTTCTACTCTTAGAAGATTTAGGAGTTGTGCAGGTACCAACACTGTGCTTCTTTCTCCCTAGGGAAGGAAATCCTCAGAGAGGAAAGATACAGACTTGCTTTATCCCGCATTACCCTCTCCCTCCTCACATTGCTAATTTTCTTCCTTATCGCTGTGCATGGCAGCCAGAAGCAGCATGGATGCAACACCAGGCAAGGCTTCCCTGCAGCAAAGTCCTAACAACATTAGCGCGGCGGTTCCTCCAAGCAGCACCGGGTACCACTCCTCTTGTTTTGACCTTCAGATTCCTCCTTTTTTTTCCTCCCCCCACACCGCACAGTGTCTTTCTGAAACAGGCAGGCATTGCTGAGTAAGTCTGGCACCCATGCTGACACGCTCCGCGCTTTGCGTGGCTTTCCGATTACTCTGATCAAGTATGCAAGAACACACTTTAAAAACATGAATCCCCATACTGACAGATAGAAGATTTATTAAGCTCAACCACAGGCCTTAGAGAGGAGAGAACAGCCACTGCTGATTTATGATAAATAACAAAATTCTGATAGGAAATCACAAGTGGCTTTTCTCTCTAAATAAAGCATCTCAAAGCATTTGTTATGAATCCAGGCTGAGCATGTTTTACTCTGTGTCTAACATCAGGGCTCACTTCAAAAGAACTCACACAAAACAACTTGCTATGACATTTATAAAATGGGCTAATCAATTTCAAGTCAAACCACATTTCTTGCTACACCAACTATCTCCTGGTAACACAGCCTATAATCATTTATTAAAACCCCAATCTACCGTGCTCCACACAAAGCATAAAACTATCAAGCAGAGCGGCCCGCAGAAAGCAAAGCAGCCTCACCTCACTGCTGCCGCTTCCAAAACTGCTTCACTACCTCCAGACAGCTCAAAGCCGTGTTTTCCTATTAAGTGCTGCTAAGGCCAGCCAGCCGGGGTGCCTGAGCCTTACCCGAGAGAGGACTGCGCTTGGCAAATTACCAGGAGCCAGATGGCAACACTTAATGTGCACAAAACTGTGAAGACCGCAGCCATTTCTTGCCTTGCTGCAGATGCGCCAGCTGCTCAAGGAGGGGCTGCAGCACCCAGGTGCTTCCTGGCCCCAAGGGGGACAGCCAGGAGCTCCTGGGCGGCCTGGGGAATGTCCCAAACTAACCCCGTCAGCTACGCCGAAGGAAAGAGGTCCTGCTCTTTTCATACGCAGCCCTGGCCTCTTCTGCCTTAAGCAGGCGGGAGGCCAGCGCTGCAGAGCACACACCTCGGTGCCTTCTATGGAAGCACACAAGCTCAGACCTCAGCTGTCACAGACTCATCAGCGTCAGCAGCAACAGCAGCCGCAGGTTCCTCTTGCTCCCCAAGGCGAGCTTTAAGCTTTTTAGAAAGGTGCAAGCAAAAGGGATTTTCATACTCTGCATATTGATATTAACTGCTCAGGCCAAATGCTGTTAGATCAGAGGAAAGTTGGCAGTTTGGTTCCAAAGCAGGTTTAAATTATAAAACCCAGCAAATTAAAAACATTACATTATCTTCCCTCTCTTGTAACTTGCTCCTTGAATCCTCTCCCATTTGCCCTTCTTCTCCCAGAGCCTTTGCTGCAGAACTGCATCCCACAGGAAGGAGAAGAAAAAAAAGGAAGAGAGGAGTAGGCTTAAATCTGAAGAAAATCATGTTGACTTGTGCCACACCTGTCATCTGCTGAAGTGGCTTTTCTGGAGCACTGCACTCTATCTTTGGCTGATAGGCAGTGCCGTCTGGCTTCCTCCTCCCTCTTTCCTCTTCAGCAGTAAGGCAAGAACATAAAAATACACACAGAAATCCAGTAAACCCTCCACCATGCTGCCTATGCGCCTTCCCAGACAGACCACATGATGACATTGCTATAACTCACCTTCAGCTCACCTACCCATCTCCACAGCTTAACTGCACCATGTCACATTAGCTTCAGAGGGCAAAGATCAAGACCTTTTGCTTGTACTAGGATGCACCTTGCACGTTTTATAAAGTAACAAGATCTCTTCTCCCCAGTTGTGTCCCACCTTTCTCCCACGCTGCTCCAAAGCCATGTATTTCCAGGGATACCTAACAGCAGTGACTGCAGACAGCTTTCCAGCAAGCCCTGCTGCCAGGCCCTGCAGCGAGCCCTGATGAGACTGCACCCCAAAATGCTCTGGGGAGAGTGGAAGAGCTCAGGTCACCAGAGCGAGCCTGTGGGCCCACGCTCTGGTATCACCCTCCTCACCTCTCTGCAATTTGCATGGGTTCCCCATCTTCATGCACATCCTCTGCAGGCAGCACCTGGGAGGCCTGGAAAGGAAAATTCTGGTATTATATAAAACAACGTACACAGCTAACCAGGATCTGCTGGGTCACCAGATTCTGTCCATGGCATTCCACCCAATCTGTTATGTACTTTTTTCTGGAAATGGCTAAGTATCCATCCTGAACTAGTTAGCTTTTTGCCTCCATCACTCCTTCTGGTAAAGTGTTTCAGCAGCTCCCTGCAATAATGCCTGGCAGTACTTTTTGCTACCTTGCTGCCTAGACATGTTCCTGGACAGTTCTCACCCATCTATTCATGCCAACCTTGTCCATCACCTTCCACACCCTCTGCCTGTTCCTAGCATCTACTCTGATATACTTCCAGATAGCAACCATAGCTCTTCTCCATCTCCATTTGCACTGAGCTAAACAATCCAAGGTTTTTAGTGTTCCCTTGCACTCCCTCAAGCATCCCAGCAGCCCTCACCTACTCCAGTTTAAAATCTATTTGCCTGAGCCAGGATGACCTGATCAACTGGTACAGCTGACGTTTGACCATGAGAAGTACTTTTCTGAAATTTTGTATAGATAAGATCTGTTCCATTTTTCTTGACTGGGAAATCAGCTGTCCCATCAAAGAGAGGGAACAGGTTAACCTGCACAATCTACAGCTGGTAAATCCATGTGCATTTTATCCCATTTTTCATTTAGCTCTACGACTCCACTTACTCTTTCCTTTAAAATTTGTTCAAAAGCCTTATGCACTGCCGAGGTCAGGCTAACATGCCAGTCATTACCCAGATCCTTTCTTCTCCTTCAGTGTACACGTTACACTTGCCATTCTCTAATCAGGTGGAATTACAACGGTTTATTAGCAGTCCTTGCTGTCAGGCCCGCGATTTCTCATGCTAGTTCTCAAAGAAATCCAAGGGGTTTTCCTCCCCCTTTCTTGAGTCTATTAAACTCTCCGAGTTTGATTTCCACCATAGGTTTCAACTTCGATCAGCTCCACTCCTAATGTACTGATGTACTTCCCCAGCAAGTCCCAAAACAAGCCTCCTGCCAGATTTCCCTAAAGTGACTCCAACCCCCAAATATTCTGTTTTATCTATGCTGTTCTTTATTTCTTCACAGCCTAACTCATCATTAACATAAAACACCACATCTCCTCCTTTATTTTTTTTTTTTTTTCCTGAACTGCGCCTATCTTAACAATGCCTCTGCCCTGGTCACAAACACTGGGCCATGTTTCTGTTTTTCCTAGTACATATGTTATAAGGTATGGCATTAATTCAGCCACCAGACTCTTAACTCTCCGGAATTGGGTCTTTTCCCTCTGAATCTTTTAAAGACCAAGAGTCCCCTAACCTTATTTGAAAGGCTATGAAGGAATTGATTCTATTAGCACTGAAGTTCGTTAGTGCAGGTTCACAGGCTATGAGATCTCCTGACAACCAGGATTTGCTCTGTGCAAACATCTCTTGGCTGCGGGTGGCAGTCGCAGCAGTTGGCCACTGCCAGGGTGGAAGGTCTCTGTCCGCTCCAGGTGGGGGTTTCAAAGCAGGGTACAGGCAGGCTCCCTCGAGCACAGCCTTTGTACCTTCATTTCACTCATGGTACAACACATGGCACGAGGCTTTTTCAAGGACGGCTTTGAGTCTCCATGGATGGTTTCTAGCCTAAAATCTCCCACTGTCCCCACCAGTAAAGCAGCCCTGGCGGCACCGGGGGAGCCCCAGGACAGCACAGGCAGCAGGGGTCTCGAAGCGATGCAGCACACTGGGGACACGACTGCTCTGGGCCTCTCCTTTGTCACTGCGAGTGGAATTGTATTTGATAGAGGAAAAAAAATGGAGACAAGGCACAAGCAAACATCAAACATATCGATCTTGCAAGTAAATCACCTGCGCTGGCCTCAGTGCGCGACTGCACAGAGGCAAGAGAAGGGAGCAACCTCTCAAGCTGGGAGTGATAAAGCAGATGAAAGGGCATTTAGAAATTATTTTCTCTCAAGTAAATAAAAGATTGGCAAATTTTGGGCTAGGGTTGAAATTTTAAAGTCTGGTCCCCCTCCCCCTTCCTTATTTTTTTCACCTTAAAAATATCAGAAAGACTACATCTACATACACGTTATGGCTCTTTGAGAGCTCTTGTGGTCAGGATGAGTACATTACAAGTTCCCACTTAGCACCACTAAAACCTCTTTTCTCCCCAAGAATTAATTAGGTATCAGCATTAAACGGATAATATAAAAAAAATAGCCCACAATTTTCAATACTGATTAAAAGTTCACGCCCTTCCCAGCTGCTGTAGCTTTCCAAGGGCTTTAGTGTACACCTCCATAGACCTGCAGTCACCCCAATCTTCCAGATTAATGACACCTCCATTTCCAAAGGAAAACACACAGAGGAAAAAAAGGAGTTTGCCTTAAGAACCTTTCAGGTCTTTTGTATCTATCCTAAATAAATGAAAAGGGCACAAGTCGGCTTCTTTCCGCTGCAGGTCACCTCTAAGGCTTGTTTAAATCTTTATCTGCTAAACCCAAGCCAAAGCACTGCCATGAAAAGTCACATTTCAGCATAGGCTGCGCTGCACTTTTTCTGCAACCAGAAAATGCAGACATGACGTTTTTCCTAAGTGTTCAATATTACAAGACAGAATATAAATATCACAAAACAAGTTAAGTATCTTTCTAACACCAGGGTAAATGATCAAATACACTTGAAAACAGGAACAACAGAGCCAAGGCTTCAGTCATAGAGAAGATAAAGTTATACAATGATCCGGGAGTGAAGTCATTATGAAAAATGAGGGTTGGAAAAGGCTGACACAAACCTAAAATACAGCAGTAATAAATACTTCATCTGACTAGCAATCTGTTTAAACTTAGCAGTGACAGAAAGCTGCCTTCCGCTTCAACAAGAGAGCCCTGACGGAGACAGAGGCTGACACCTAGCGTCTAGCAGACCCAACAAGCAAGCTGAAGAGAAGGTGCCCAACCACCAGAACAAGGACAATGAGCACTGCCGTGATGACAGATCACCCCGGGCAGGCAGAAGATGCCTGTGGGCACGCAGAGCCTCTCCCGGCCACAACTGCAGGACCACGAGGGAAAAGAGCACTTGCAAGGGTGAAGCACGTACGGACGCAGATGAGCATATAGGTGCAAAAAGGAAAGGCTGTGCTGCAAGGACACAAGCCACATTTCTGTCTGCGAAGGAAAACGCAGAGCACCCGACACAGCCTCGGGTTTATAAGCTGGTTTGCCAGAGCTGGTGGTGGTCGGCATCATCTCTGTGCTCGCTACCCTGACACACTGCCAGGCTACACTCTTTTGAGAAGGGCAAGTCAGCTGGAAGTCTTTATCTCAGTGGTGCATTAATGGACGACTGCCAGGCTGCATGATGGCCCTACCATTTGTGAGCTGGGTATCAGCATGCATGCTTTCCCTCTCCCTTTTACAGTAAGCCGAGTGGCTAGGGGAGGAAGTCCCTAAATTTAACAGGAGCATTAAACAGCAGTGCCCTTTGCAGAAGGGACTGAATCCTAAAATGGGACAGAAGAGCAGGACTGTTCAACCTCTGCTCAGTGGCAACGCTCCTACCTGGCAGTAGCTGGTGGTCGGTTCATCATCGGAAGTGGAGTTCTTCTCTTCTTCCATGCTGTGCCCTGGACTCTCTGCCTCCCTCCTCTTTGAAGGAAGGAGCCAAGTGATACTTTCAGACTCCTTCTGCCCATCTGGGTCTCCATCTTCTGTATCATCAGCAACCCCGTTCTCCCTGCTTATCTGCTCTCCTTTCCCAAGCTCATTTTGGCTCAAGGAAGAACCGGGCACAACTGGGTTACCAAACTCCTTCTTATGCAATAGCTGCCTCTGAGCCTGCTTCAGGCTCTTCTGGTAAACCTCCAGCTGACACAAGATGACTTTGGTGTACTGGTTGGGGTCCACCCCTTTGGGGCAGAAGGGGATGCCCCAGTAATAGTGCACTGTGTCTCTCGCCTCCTCCTGCTTGTGCTTCTCGTCCGCCACACTCAGCACGCAAAGCTCAGGGGTACTATCAGGCACCTCGTTCTGCTCTGCTTGCTCTGTGGAAACACAGACTTTGGCAGCATGCCCAGGCTGCGAGGTGTGTGTGGTACCTTCTCCTCCACCACTCCTCCTAGGGCTGCTACACTGCTCTGCGGTCCAGCTCTTCCAGAGCGTGGCTGAGGTCCCGGCACCAGCTTCTCCTGCAGAATGGCCAGTGCAGGGCAGGGGCTGCTCTTTTGGTTCATGGCCTGTTGCTTCGGAAGACCTGGAGGGGCTTGTGAACAGTCTCCGAGGTGTCAGTCGTGAGGAGCCTGAAGTCACCCTGCCAAAGGTGGGACTCAAAGAGATGAGGTCGTCTCCGAGAGTGTTGGGTAACATGTTACTAGAATCACTTTTTTCTTGTGAGGAAGGCTTTTCACTTGACCTTGTCACAGGCTGGCCCTTCCCCGGAGACACAATTATGCTGGATACTAGTGAGCTTTCAACGATTTCCTGGCTTAACCTCCTCAACACTACCAGGGGGCTCCAGGCGACATCCATCTGTCCATTCCCATCAGCTCTGGCGCTCTGTGAGTGGGAGCTGCACTCGGAGCGAGGGGTGTCAGGGCAAAGCGCCAGACCTCCCAGGATCTCAGCGCCTTCTTTCTCGGCGGGCTGGCTTTGGCCTCGCGTGCCCAGCGCTTCTGCAGACAACTGAGGGGTTGCATCAGAGGAGTCTGAGGGCTGACAGCTCTGGAAAACAAAAGGTTGATTCTCTGAGAGGCACGTTCTCTATCAGCAGAGCAAGGGCTCCCCAAGCAAACAGGCAGCCGTCACCCGGACTGCAGAACACCCCCCCTCCCAATCAGATCTGTGTACCCCAAAACAGGGGATAGCTGAGGCTAGAATTCCTACGCCTCTCACTAGGAATGGTACAAAACAACTACTCTGCGACTGCTGTAGTTCCAGCTTGCGCTGGAAATAACTAGCCCGCCTTGTGCGGTGTGGCAAAGTAAGCACAGAAAGCAATGTGGCTGAAGAACCCTAGTAAGCCTCTTCACAGAAGCGCACTTACATTAAGGCTCTCAGCAATGGCCTTCCTCAAGAGCTCCTCCTCTTCCTCTTCCTGACAGTTCACTTGTCTGGCTTCTTGCTCACTCATTTTCAGGGCCAGTGCAAACTGTTCCTCTTCAGTCATCTCTACAGCAGAAGAAAAAGGATAATGTCAAGTCACAGCTGCAGGTACATGTAAACACCCAACATATATCCAACATGTTGGGAGAGATGTCCAAGGGTCCCACCTCCCCAGGAGGAATGCAGAGCAAAACATCTAAACCTCTGCTTTCCTGAAAAGGTGTCACCAAAACCAGAGCAGGCAACACTAAATGGAAGAAGTGACCCAAGTCAGGAACTTCAGTTAGGGTTTCTACAGCAACCTAAACGCCGACTCCCTGGGTATATTAACTGCAACAGGACATTTTATTTGCCCTCATCAAACACACTCTACAGCTGCAGAACGCATGTTCAAGGACAGAGGAAAAGGGCAGATTTCTAAAGCGTGCTCATTTTTATATTGGATAGGCTCAGCAGCAAGGCAGGATAAAGAACACATCTATAATACACTTTACTAGCCAAATAGCACGTCTCACTGCCTTCTGACATGCAGATACCTGCAATACCACAGGAGACCTACCCAAGAGCAAAAGAGCTACATGTTGTTCACCCCGAGCTGCAGGTGGAAAGCTCTGTGGAGGATAATGTTACTTGCTCGGTGGTATTATGGAGGATCTTTCACATGCATACAACCCCCTTCTGCTCACATCACCACTCCACTGCATCACTAAGTCAGTCATGCATAGGAAACAGGTTTCCTACAGTTGTAACTGCTATTTCAGCAGAAAATTTCTTCCTGAAATGTTCCTCACTCAGAGCGAACCAGAAGTCGAAACTGGCTAGTTAGAAACAAAGCAGTTAGTTACTTTGGAAAATACTTATTTACTTAGACTCAATCCAACGCTTTCACTATGCTTAAAATATACAATGCCTGCAGAATGGAGTGCAGCTTGGAAAACAACTCAACAGCACTCTCAGGAGCTGAAAAATACATCTTCTCACTCAAAACAAATTGACAGATTTCCTTCAAAACCCGCTCCCTCCTTCAGGCAGAATCCTGCACGCGCCATCTCATGCATGAACCAAAAGGCTTGCTCTCTGATGGGCTAGAAGAGCTTTAAGAGCCGCAATTTGAACAGGAAGGCCGCCCAAGCACAAAACATGCCTTCACTGCAGCCAGTTTCAGAGACAGACGTCTCCCTAGATAAAGATGCATTCAGAAGTTGCAGGCTCCCATTTTCTAACCCATCCTCTTCCTACAGCTGCCACCAAAATACAGCAGCACAGCCTCCCTTGAAGCAGCCTGGGATTGCACTGGTCTTAGCACAGCCTGTGCATCACAGCACGACTGCATCGAGGTGCATCCACACAGCAGCAGGCTTTGCTTTGCTTTGCCCTTCCCCCAGCTCGCTGCTAATGGCAGGCTGGTTCTTCCCCACCCAAGCAGGATTTGAAGCATTTTTGGACTGTTCTGATTACCAGCTGTAGATTCCTTTACATGTCCTACTAAATCAGCACTTAGCTCTAGGTTGGTTTTTTTGTTTTTTGTTTTTTTTTTTTAACTTCTTTAAAAATGAAGAAAGAGGTTGAAGCGAAGGCAGACTGCAATGCACTCAGGGCTCGTGGGGATCTTTTGTCCTTGGACAAAGTCACGCTATGATGTTACAGCCAGGAGGGACCAGGGGAAAAAAAAAAAAAGCGTCCTTTAATGGAAAGCACACGACAGCCCAGTGTATGAAGGCGGCTCCTGTCCCAAAGAACAGCAGTAATACGCAGCGTTTCCACAACACAACACCTCCCAAGCATTCAGTAAATGCGTGCTGATTTGTTTCCCTGCCCAAACCATCACAGCAATCAGGCAAGATCCTGCAAACTCTGACACGTGCAAGACAACCAGCACACATGATCAGTGCCCCACAACAGATACAAGACTTTCCATGTGCTTAAATTAAAACGGAGGCCTGAGTGTTCACCAGTTCAGGCTATCAACATCCATGAAGCTTAATAAAAAGAAACATTTTTTGGCGAGTTACTACTGTACATTTTGTTTTCTTCTCCCTTCCTGGCACAGCAATTTCCCCTCTGGGGACAGGGAATGTGCCAGACAAATGCTGCCTCTGGCAAAGAAACCAGCGACAAACAAAATGCACTTAGTGCACGTTCCAGTTGAGTAGGTGCTCCAGAGATGAGGAAATCTCGAGTTTAAATCCACCTGCCATTACCGTGGGGAGAGCAAAGAGCAGCTCTGCTCATGCCTTCCAGGAGACCTGACCTGCTTTAAGCTGAGCGGTCCGGAGCTGACGGTATTTTGTGCTCCACGTCTGATCATTTCTCAGCACCATGCATTTTACTAAACTTGATGTTGATTGCACCAGTCATAATTTACGATGATTAGAAATCCAGAGTGTTGTGTTAGCCCCTGACCAGTGTGTGCAAACAGACCTCTGGAGCGCTTCGGGAGCGAGCACTGGGCGTGCAGCGGAGGCGAGCCATGCTCTCGGAGCATGCCGGCGGAGCAGGGGCTCCCACAGCCCTTGGAAGAACAACCCCGCTCCGTCTGGACAGACACACTCTGTTATGCTCAGCTCACACACATCGCACGCCCCACAGAGGCCCGTCCCCACTGCTGGGTGGGGAAGTGCCGGCACCTCCGGCTGGGAATTCTGCATCTCACACTCCAATATCCACTCACCACACGTCCATCCCAACGCAGCATGAAATCCCAGCACCTCCCCAGGGACCAGGGCATCCAAGAAACCCACAGATGGGAAGGAGGGGTCAGAGAGAAACTGTTTTTTAAGACGGTTGCAGCCCTAAACAAATTAAACCATTTCAGAGCCTTTTTAAATGCTAATACGGCAATTTGCTAAGCGATTTATGCTCCATTTTGACATTTGCAAAGTGAATTAGATGCAAAACCCCACTAGTTGTAGTTCTAACACTTACTAATAAGAGATCTACTCAAAAATAATGGAAATGCGGGATCTCAGTATTTCTACATATCCAAAGTGCAATTACAGTAAAAACATTCAAATGTGCTTTAAAGCACTGACTTCCTCTGGAAAAAGAGAGAGAGACTTCTTTAGGTTTTGTATTTCCATTTATCCTGTCAGAATGAAACGTTACAGATATATTTTAGTTACGGCTTTAGGTTAAAATGAATAAAACCATACCAAAGCAAAAATGGGAGGATACGCTTTATAACCAGAGCCTGCAAATATCTGAAATTTTCCAGTTTTGAGGAGAAAGAACTTGCTCTACCCAGAAGCACCGAATCTTTACAAAAAACCAATTTGCCTTGCAATTCAAATAATTTATTTAAAGACGCTGAGAAAAATAATTACTACTTCAAATCTTAATTTTCCTAAAAGCAAACACCAAAAGTCTAATTATAGCTTCCCATAAATGAGAGAACAGACACACCATCACACGTGCTTAAACAAGCGACCGCTCTCTGACCGAGTGGCGCCAGGCACCCTCAACCTCCTGCGCTTCGAGGAGGCAGACATGCGCACTGAAAAAAAAAGGCAGTTTTTGCACTGGGAAGAGAAAAAATATTATCAAGCATTTAAATATCTAGAAACACAGCAAAATCCTCCATTATACAATGGCTAGAGAGCCGTCCTTGTCTCCCATGGATTTTCTGGAGCACACCGAACACCTTTCTCACAGCACCAGCTCCCGAAACACGGCGCACTCAACGATGCAATGAGGACATCCAACTTCAGCAACTCCCTGTTCTTAGCACCATATGTTTGGTCACATTTTAATGGCATCTCCAAGGGGGGTCAGCTTTTATTTTGTGTTCCATTTTTTTTGGAAGAAAAAGAAGAAAAAGAAAATAAAAAGAACTCTTTCCTCATCTCTGACTTTGCTATCTTACTTGTTTGACACAGGACATGCACAGTGGGTTTCAACTCCCACAAAGAGCCAGGCTGTTTCATGCTATGGCCTTAGGCCTCTATTAAAAACAATTTAATTCACACAAGCCCTCTGAGGACTGACAAGCCCAACTGCTGCTGCTTGCAGAGCACCGGCGTGCTCCATTTTGTTCAGTGATTGCTTTGGGTTTTGCAGGAGACAATATCTCTCGTTTTAAAACGTTATGAATTTAACATGCTAGATGGACTGCTGCCTTGCAGAGCGCAAGAACAGGAGAACGGATCCGCTGGGGCAGAGCAATGGTCCACCTGCCCGACTGCTGTAACAAGTGGTGCTGTACGGGGAGTACAGGCAAGCCTGGCCGTGCTCAGTGGTCCCTTCTGCTTGTACATCCCCAGCATTCAGAAATGGTGTTTGCAGAATATGAGCGGGGAACATCCCAGCCTGTTCCCTTTAGCATCTGTTTATAGACCTATTGTCCATGAATGCATTTAATCCTTTATTAAAGCTGCTGGTACTGACCCCTCCACAACCTCCTGTGACAAAAACTTCCAGGAGTTCACTACATGCTGTGTGAAGCATTACTTTCCTTCACCCGTTTTAAACCTATTTATCTCCTGCTATTTCCACCAACTGCACCCTGGCTGTAGTAGCTGGTAAACAACAGCTCTGCATTCAGCTGAGGCACTGCCTTCCTGATGTGAACTTTGATCCCATCTTCCACTCCTAACCGAGCAGCCCCAGGCTTTCCAGTTGCTCCTCATAAGGCTGCTGCTCCCTCCCCTCATGGCTTGGGTTGCCCTTCTCCGGACGTCCCCTAACTCCACCGTGTCCTTGAGATGCAGAGACCAGAGCTGCACACAGCACTGTTGATGTGGGTGCACCAACACTTTATATAACAGCAAAATGACGTAAAACAAATCTCTTGCTCTTAACACCGTTCCTTATGATGCCCAACATTGCTGGCTTCTCCGGCTGCCCCCGCGCTACAAGACGATGATTTCAGAGAACTGTCAGCTGCGACTCAGATCTTTCCTGAGCTGCGACTGCCAGGTCAAGAGCAGCATGACGTTTCAGGGAAAGACAGCACAGAGGGGCCTGAATAGGAAAGCAGTTTGTGACTGACACGGCTTTCAGATCGGCTTCAACCAATTTTGAAACCCGGTGAGGTACCGACACCCTCGCACACTTGTTTTGGAAGTGCACCAGTCTGCGCACACACTGCCTGGGGAGCAAACAAGTGACAGTCCACCTATTCAGAAAAGCAAATTTTACCCCTGAGAAGGGTCTTCTCTGACAGCTGTGCATCCCCAGCCACATCGCAGCCTTTCTGTCAGGGAAATAATCTCTAACACAAACAGCAGAAGCTGCTCAGCACCAGTCTACTTCCCCAGCCCCACACTCGAGACCTACGTGCAATTTTTCTTTTAGCAGCAAACTTCGTTCTATCCAGCTGCTGTTTTGTTCTCTTCTTTTGCAATCCACTCTCTTCCTTTGACTCCTGCTGTAATGGAAAAAAATATGGTGAGTGCATACAATATGTACGAAATACTACCAGCCCCTCCCCCCCATACACAAACACTGGTTCAAGAACAAGCCTCTATTTGTGTGAAATTTGAATTTCAAACATAATTCAAGCACATTCTGTAACTATTAAAAGCTGTGTGATAAGCATAACGAGCAAAAAGAGTTACAGACTGACATAAACAGAGAAGTAAGAGAGACAATAGACTTCATGCCAGTCACCACCATGCACTGCACCTGCTGCCCATGATTTTAGAGAGAATTTGTTTGGCCTTGCTAAAACATTTGTATTTGTAAGCACTCAAAACAGAAAAACAAAACCTTTTTATAACTGAACATCGCTCACCTGTAAGCCAGGACTGTTTCCTGCAACGCAGCTTCTAGTACTCTGCCCAGACGATTTTAGGTGACCAAAACTAGAATCCTAACCATTTTTGGGGACCCACACTAATGCACCTCAAGGGCAGGAGAGCCAGCTGTATTTAGTCCTAGTGCTGTTATCTCATTGTATTGCCACAAGTGTTTCATTTTTGATGCTTGAATACTTCAGAAATTTGTCGTCTCAAGGCCTCCCGGAATAACACCCACACAAACAGCCTAAGTGCTTGCTGTTTTAAGCATGCCGACTGCAACAAGAATGGTCACAGGCTTAATTGGCACACATTTATGCAAGTTGCTGTCCTAACGGCTTAAGCGAGGGCGTACAGATTACCAAAGGCTGGCACTGGACCCCTTCCAATTTGTCTCTCTAAATCAGGTAGGATTAGAATCAAACGCCATGTTTCAGGCAGAGACCCACGCCTGGCCAGGAAGGGCTCCGTCTGCAGCTGCAGTTGTTTTTGCTGTCCATGAGACTCACGGCAAACTGGCCACATGCTTGCGCCTCATACCATCTCCCATGCCAGGAGTGGGGCTTTAAGATGGGGCATATGGCTTGGGCTACTTTAATGCAAATGGATACACTGCTTATTTTCAAGTGTAATCTATTTCTGCTGTCCGTTGCCTGTGTTTCTGAACCTGTGAAGTCCTTTGGACCGCACCTCTATGCTGAGTTTTGTTCAAGACATCTCCAGCTTTATCGTTATCTGTAGATTTTGTTAATGTATATACACCACTTGCTCCCTCTTACAGATCATTAATGAGGATGTTAAAACACACACAGACCTAATATTGATCCTCTTGGCCTCAGCTTTACATCTCCCCCAAATGAGCCTCTCTTCTGTTCATCACCAGCTTTTGCTGACAGTCTGTTAGCAGGATTTCAATCCAGGAATGTTACTTTCTAGACCAAATTGAATTATTTATCCATCTAAGATTTTGCAAGACGTACTATTAAGTGGTTTCCTGAAACCCTAATACATTACAGCTTTTACATGCCCTAATACCTATACCATTCCTCACTTCCACTGATTTAAGAGTCATCTCTCAACAAGGCAGGAATCATGCTCAGCAAGTCCCCACACAAACTCATGCTCGCACCTAAGGGTTTTTTCCTTTGACTGATTCCTTCCCCACCCAGCCTGGTTTTGGTACCCCATTTCTAAGATCTGCCCCTATGTCTCCAAAAGGCTGCTTCACAGCCAGATTCTCTCTTGCTAGAAGATGGATGCTCTCTACTTCTGAGCCTGCCTAGCTCACGCTTAGCAGGTGAAATCCTCTCTCTTCCAGGGCCCTGGCACGTCACCCTCCTCCAGTTTGCCATAAGCCACAGGTTCTCCTACTCCGAATTGCCCTGACTTGGTCTGCAGCGGCAGCCCCATGCTGACCTTGCGGGCAGTTCACACCTAAGGGAGCGGGGAACGGTTTGTGGGATCGTATCGGGATCACACCAGGATTATATGCTGGATGAGGTTGAGCAACAGCTCTCCCGCTCTCCCCCAAAGCCCTGTCTAACAGTGCTAAACCTACTCCAGCTTAAGACAGGGGCAATTTAATCCTAGCAGGCTCTGTAAATCCCCAGCTCTTCTCTCTAGGCATCAATCTTCCACTCATCACTCTTGCACTTGCCGGAAGGTCAACCCTGACACTCTCATCTGCAGCTCTCTTCCAGGGCACGGATGTGATTTATGAGCACACCAAACTTTCCGCGGCTGCCAGTGTCTGCTCTGTGCACAGAGACACACATTTACAATATGCACCACAGGACAAGACAGGGCCCAAACACCTCCGGGGCTTGGAGGGGAACGGCATGCCCAGTGCCGGGCAGGCTGCCTGGTTTCACCGCGCAGCCGAGTACATGCCTCGGTTCCCCATGCTGGGTCCTGAAGAATCTCAACATTTACAACAGTGTCAGGAGCAAAATTATTGCAGGACACGTGTTGTATGAACCTCATACATTTGAGAAAGATGTTTAAATTGCTTAGCAGCGTTCTACCGAACAGCCACGGTACAGCGAACCACTGAAGCAAATCCAATTAATCCTGATGGGCCAAAATATACACACACATCTCAATTCCAAGAATTCTTAAATCTTCTTTATTTTTAAACCCAGAAAATAAAACATACCTTTTAATTAGGATTTATGGCTGTTTGTACCTCTGCTGGGAGACAGCCCCGCAGGCCCCAGAGTGCTCTGCATAAATGCAGGCATGGATGGTAGAAACAGAAGGGGCCAAGAAAATTCAGAGAAGACAACAGGGCTTGCTCTTTCTGACCCAACCTTTTAATGCTCATCTGTCTACAAGGATAATAGGAACTCAGGGGGCCACTCAACCAACTGCCTTTCTAATAAGATCACTAGTCCAAAAATAATCTTAATCAATTAAAATATTCCCAAACTGCAGCCAATACTCTTAGTTACAAGGTCATCTCCAACACACAACTTCCAGGGGAAACTAATTATTATAGCGGAGGCGAGGTGGGAACTGCGCACCTCTGCTCAGTGCCAGCCTGGATAGCGTCTCTCCTCCTTTGCCGTCAATTTAAAGCATAATGGCCAGAAGGAATCCAAATTCTCTTCCTGTGTGTCAGGCTCTGCAGTTTAATTTATGATGCTCTCTTATGAGCAATTTCACTGTCAGCATTGTACACAGATCAAGAAAAAGACAGGTTTCCAAAGTTCCCATGGTGGAAGCCAGCCACTATTCTTCCTTGGTTTTTTAACCTGCTTGGTTTCACCAGACAGCAGGAAATCAAATTCCCATTTTAAAAATGCTTTTGCACATACTTAAGAGAACCTGACTCTGCCAGCAGAAACAGATACAGCTCCACTCGCTTCTAAAAGCCCGTAAATGGAAGCCAGTAGCCAGCCTCCCACATCCTGCTCCCTCAAATCCACATCATAAACCACAGAAATCAGCTTCTACTGACTCAGGGAAGGAAAGGCTACAGAAGAATGTCTCCATAGCTAACAGTGCAGACTGCAAAGTCAAAAGGTCTGGGTAATTTTACTGCCCAACAGCAGTTGGGACCATCTAACAATAAGGCACAGCCAAACACCACACGTCCTGCATGGGAAATACACAGATAAAAACCAGACTAATTTATTTTTAAAAGCCAATTAGATGTTGGAAGTGCCATGTTTGGCCCTAGCCAAGGCTGCTGCTGAAATTAATATCACACCCTACTTTATTAGTCTCTGACTTCAGTTCAGAATCTGTTTCAGCTCTGCTCTGTCTTTCAGCTCATTAGAACAAACCTGCTGGAAGTGGAGACTTGAACAACAAGACACAACGGGGCTCGCGCCAGACGTGTAGTTCCTGACACACGGGAGGGAGGCCTCCTTAGAAAAAAGGGCTTTTACCAGGCTGCGAGGAGCCTGGATTCGGCCCAATCTGATTTCCGAGGAGTGAGCGCAGCGGAGCCGCCGAGCCTCCTCTTGGGAGCACGCTCGCACTGCCTTTTCCTCTGGGAACTGGAGGCACCAGGTCCCTCGGTACCACAGCAGAGCCCGTGGGAACAGGGGGTGCTGCAGCGACACTCCCACATGGCTCTGCTTCGCTCGGATGGTCAGCAGTGTGAGGTGGGCACTGTCATCCTAGCTGTGATGTTTCCAGCACCATCTTCTCTGTAGCAAGACGTCCCTCAGGCCATGCCTGGTCCCAAGACAAGTGCCCACTGCCACAGTTGATGGAGAACAGGACAGGGCAGTGGCTGGGGATTCCAGCCGATGCCCAAACACACCTCCCTCTTCCTACCAAAACCAACACCTGATCTGGAACATCAACACACGCTGCTATTTACCCAGACTGCGAGTATCTCCAAACAAAGGACTACTCAGGCAAAGGGATGTGCCACACCAAAGGGAAGACAGGCCCTGGACGCCATGCAGAAGTAGATGGCACTGTCACCCTGGAGGCTTGTTCTCCAAGGGCTGGCAGAAAGAGCCTGTGAGACTTCATGCAAACTCTGAATGGAGGCAGGTACTCTCAAAGCTCCCAAAGGATCTACCCAGGAAAAATGGACCCTTCTGAAAGGTCCCACAGCAGATCAGCAGCATTTTGGGATCAACTGCACTGGAGGCTGCAGATCAGTCAAACACGGTGACAATCACTGTTCAGACATGGCTTCAGAAAACCTTGGGGGTCAAAGAGTCTTTACCAACAGCCCAATTCAAGAAGGAGGCTTATAAGACAGAACAGGGGTTGCTATGCTTGGAGAGAGCTTTCTTGGGCACTATTTGAAATATTGTGTATTTGTGAATGACCACCCATCTTCTGGTGCAGGCAACCAATTCCCCGCAGGATTTAAACAGTCAGGGTAAACAGGAACCACTTTGCTCATTCGTCATGTCTGTTTCAGAGACACAGTCTGCACCAAGAAGGTCATCTCCTCTTGTTTCCACAAAGCCAGAAAGACTGTTCTTATTTTGTCTGACCCTTCCCAAAAAAAGAGAAGCATTTCCTGAATCCAGGATTATCTATAGCAGAGATCAGAAAGCCCCATGTCCAGAAAACTTCCTTCTAATGCAGCTCTGCAGATGCCACAGCATAGACATGAGCAAAGAAAGAAAACTTGGCAAAATAACATGGATGAGCTTGATAATCCAGCATGACTGAAAAATTCCTGGGAGAGGCAGTCTGCCAAAGATCATCAAAAGTGAGAAGCTGGAGGCTTTCCAGGTGCAGCTGCTACAAGATCTGCTGGTCTGGAAGCAGAACTAGGGACTTGTTCTATAGATACCTGCCAAGAGACTGCCAAGGAAGAAAGCCATCGAATCAATGATGCCCAAATTGTCCTTGTAGCTTTTGATTCATAAGGAACCACGTCCTAACAGATACAAGATTAATTGAGAATATATTGTTCTCTAAAATTGCTATTGATCTGAGCTTCCCACACCTCTTCTTGAACACATAACAAGGTCTTACTAGAGCAAGAACAACAGTTACAAGGTTTGAAATTGAAATTCAACTTGATGTACACTGAAGAGCTGCGACAGTTACAGAAGCCAGACAGTTATTTTTTTGAGATCCCAAGTAAATCACATTTTTGGGTTTGATTTTGCAGAAAACAACACGACAAGAGACTGTGGCACTGGATCTGGAAGCTGATGACTCACAGAAAGAAAGAAACTGAACTGAATAAATCCACTCATTCAACTGACTGAACTGTTGTCACTTAAACAGAACCTAATTGGCTCTTTAACGGCCTCTCTGAGCATATCCTTTTCTGTAATATGACCGATTATGCCATCAGAATTTATTGTTTATAGACAAACTTACAGAACAGTCAGGGAGCCTAACCTTTTTATAGATGTGTTTTAAGAGACATTTGTTTCCTCTTTTTCAGATACGTGCACATTGAGATGAATAATTGCAGACAATAACAGGTCCTGATCTTTTATGTACTGCAGCAGCTCTTAAAGCTGCTGATTTCTTTTTTCCTTATAGGTTTCACAATAAAGGCCAGTGATGCAGCAGACATCTGAAGTTAACTTAGCATATTGCAGAGCTAAGGGTTTAACCTTACTGAACTATTACTGCCATATGTTCCATTTCTTTCAGGGAATTTCCCAATGGGAAAGAACTCAGACAATGTGAAGAAAAAACATCCAATATCATTTGCCCTACAGCTTCTTACTGTTTATTTCTAGTGCTTTTCCCCTCCTCACATGATAATCGCCTTATTGTAGAGAAGCACGCTGCAGATGTGGGAGCGAAAGGGACTTGATTTAAGATCTACAGCTTGAGAGTGAGCTGAAATGCTTTTGAAAATGGTGGAATTACAAAAAGCAGCTTAGGATCCCCAGTCACCAGCAAGACAGAGCAAAGCCTTTACAGTCATACATAAAAAATTGATTCCAATAATTTCCTCTCGTATACCTCACTAAGTTGAGGACAGCTTCTCAGGGCTCTGGGTTTCCCCCAGGCAGGAGTTCCTGCACTCATCCCAACGCCAGTGTAACAGATGCAGACATTTCAATCTTTTAGGGTAAGGCTGATGTTTGTAAGATGACGCTAGGGATCACTGATCTGAGCCTTTATGTCTTAGCCAGGCACACTCACACCACAGTTCACCTTTACACCCTATGGAAGTGGGTTGAAAACTCAGGCTTCTGTAATTCAGGATCAGTTTACCAGACACCAGCTGTGTCTGAGCTACTTGCAAGCCTCTGTTCTGAACCATTTTCTTATCTATTTGCACATAATACAGAATCATGTTTCTATGGTTTAGCTAGAAATCAATCAAATAAAAATTATGAAAAAAAGATTTGTAAAGGGATTGAGGAAAGGTTACTTTTAAATTACGTTTCAAATTCAGTTCTGAGAGGATTTGGTTATCAAATCCCAGACTCATAACTCACCCTCACGAAGCACACCATTCATTTCCTAGTCAAATAGGATTTGATTCATCTCATATGTAAGGAAAGGAATGGCACAATACCCTCTGTGCAAAGCCTGACCCCAGCACATACAGCGTGGGATGCTCGGGCACTCTCCTGTAACAGCAGGGCCCAGCACAGGCTCTGGACACCATAAGCCGATCACTGACCTCTCCATCGCTGTCAGATATAACAATAAACGCATCCACAAAACTGCGCTTCTTCTTGGCATTGGCTGGGTTCCTCTTCTCTTCTTCCTCTTCCTCCCCATCCTGACCTCGAGAGTCCAGGCCCTCTGTGGGCTTCTTCTTCCTCGGCATCCTTCACTCTGAAACAGAGGGAAAGATTAAAAACCATTTGTTTCCTTCTGATTTCGATTTCCCCTAACAGCCATCCTTTTTTTGCTATTTTAGGCAAAATACCCCAGGCATTAGAACCTTATTACAAAGCGTGGTGGATTTAGTGTTACTGGGAGCCACATGTACTAGTCACCACTCATCTAGTTAAGAATACTTTATTATAGCTGATTGCTAAAAAGGGGTTTCAGGGGAACAGCAACACAGACCAGAGCCACTCTGAATGCCCTTGCTCCAAAGCAATGAGGCTTTCCTCTTAGCTTCTCCTGTCAAAGCTCCTCAGCAAACTGCTGCAAAGCATCACTTCACAGCAGGTCTCCCACCCTCCAACACAACCCCGAACTTCCCCTCCTCTGCCCCACATCTTCACCGTCCCAGTCAGAACAAACCAGGCTGTGGCAGCAGATCAAGCTGAAACTTGCATGCCAGAACAAGAAGCCACCGCAGCACAGCCATTTGTCAGCTTTTATATTCAACAAAACAAGGGAGAAAGGCATGTTCCTCAAAGGATGCTGTTTTGCTCTCAGCACAGCAGCTCCGTGGAAGGCTGCACCAGCACTACGAAAAGGGAAAACGCACGCGATGGCAGTAGGCAGGTTGGAAACAAGACAACAGGTTTATCTCGCAGTCTGGATTTCTCAATGAGCATCAGACTCCGGAAGTCCTTTGCACAGATATGCCCGAACCATTTGTATTAAAGAAGGCACTTGACAAGCAGGGAGGAACCTGCTGAGCGTTATTAGTGCTCTATGAACAGCACAATTGAGGGCAGGTGCCCACACAATGCAAGCTAGTACTTCAGCGTCTCCTTTCCTTGCCAGCCCATAGATTGTTGGAGAGATGCACAGCAAGCGTTAGCTGCTTTGATCAAAAAGGACTCAGATGAGAGGATCAGGAAGAGATCTCGGTGAACAAGAGCAGCAGGACGGCACACAGAGTTAAACCACCCTTTCCTGTCTATGTTTGCCGTTTGGCAAATAACTCGACAACAACATTTGGTGCTTCCTGAACTGTGATCTAAAAGAGCCTCACAAAGCAGGCTGAGCATGATCAGCTCTGTTTAAGTTGGAATTAAACATGTGCGGAGCGGTTAGGCAGCAAGCCCCTCGTTACACACCAGAGAACTGCAAAGCTGGAAATGCAAGACAAGTTGGCCAGTTCCCAGACCAGTGTCCTTCCACAGGATCATTCTGCCTTCCTTCAAGAGACTGAAATAGCTCAAATGTGCTGCTTAGATCTAAAATAAGAGTAAAAGAAGATGCAACAAAGACCCTACATTACCCAATATAGAGCCAAACCCTCCTCTGTAACACCACAAAATTGCAAACAGCCACTGTGTGTAGAAATACTAATGAGCAAGAAGTTCAAAATCCCCATCAGCACTAAGAACAGCAGTGCACTGCTCCATCTACAGTCCAAGGCAGCAAGGTGAGACTGCGAGAGGAATACATGCATTCCCTTCCTACTATCTGCAGCCTTCAAATGCTCCCTTACCCTCTCTGTCTCCCTTCCTCTGCAAATACATGCACACACATGCCTAGAGACAAAAGATGATTATCCTGGTGAGTCATGATTTGCACTGAAGGTTTGCTGAGCCCTCTGAAGACAGAATATTGTACTAATGGCATGCACAGCTCAAGAAGCGACTGCAACCACCACTGCAGTCCACAAATGTTTGTCTGTTTAGGAAGGGGAAATAAAAACAAGCACTGCTTTTGGAAAAGCACTGGCTCTTGCAAAACAAAGCTGTTCTGCTCCAGCTGAGCTGAACTCAGCTCTGCTTGGAATATCCTCATTATACTTTCTCCATTTTTTATCTTTTGCTCCAAACGGTGTCTTTGCCCTCTGCCCGGAGAGATGAGCGAAGCCTCACACCCAGCTGCTGAGAATTGCCCCCACAAAGGGCATCCATCACGGTGGGGGACACTCCCTTATCAGAAGAAAAACACTTACACAGACAGGCGTTTTGGCACGACGATATGGGGGAGCACTGGAGAGGCCCGTGCCTCCAGTACGTGAGCCTAAGCAGGGTCACTCTGGTTTTGGAGAGACAGCCTGTAAACCTTTTTACCACTGAAACAAAAGCAAACAGCAACAAGCAACTGCTGTTTTTAAATCCACGCTGGTATCACCAGCTCTCCTCTGACTCTGCGATATATCTTCTGCTTGATGCACTGTGCTAAATAAGAGATCACTGAGAAATATCAGCTGGAGTTATGATGAGTCACCTACCTTCAACATTCAAAGGAAAGAAAAAAAAAAAAGATGCAAGAGATGTAACCACACAACTCCCACAACGCTTCTGAAAATGAAGGGACTTGTGGCAAAGACAGTCTCTGTAAATGTAACTAAGGGAACAAGACAAGTAAGAGATCACTCGTAGCTGTGCTAGTCTGAGGCTATGAGTAGGAGAGCGGTAATAGCTTTTATTAGACAAACTGGTATAGCTGAGGGAAGAAAACATGCATCAGAGCGCACTCCCCCTCTTCAGGTAAGGAAGTTAAGCACAGAAGCTGTGTTTTGTTTCTAGCACTCTTAGAAAGGACAGTTGCTGGTACCTGAGGTGATGATACCTGCTTTCAGGCTCACCAAAAAATGCCAAAGACTGAATTATTTAAAACTACCTTTGCAGTTTGGCTTACTGACTCATTTCCCAGTTATCCAGGTTTTTTTCCAACTCTAAATTTAAGAGAACTTCTTTGTAAATGCTCTGACAGCAAAGGTGACCTCCTGACAAGGGACTCGCACATGCCACACTTCTCCAGTCACATTTTTAGGGATATCCTTGAAGATCCCCAACTTGTGATTATTTGTCATTTTCCCTCTCATCTATCATTTTGATGAATCAGAAAGCAATTACCGACAGAATAATTCTAAATCTTGACACTGCAGCTACAGACCTGCCAAGCTGTGACAGCTTGAAAAATGCTTGAAAATGAAGCCAAAAATGAATGACTCTCATCCCCGGATGAGTTTCTGAGCCATTTGAGACACAGGCTGTCGCTTTGTAAACAACTCCCCCCACCTCAGGAAGAAGAGGCAAAAAAACCCGGCAGCACCGCGAAGCGGCTCCACGTTCAGGCAGGTCAGCACCACACACCTCCTTGGAAATATCATCCCCAGACCCTCGGCTTGACCTGGCACACAGGGTCCACCTGATGCTCTGCGACCAACAAGACATGAGGGCTCACACCACCCCAGGGGGAGAGGAATTGTTTACAGGATTTATCCGTTTATAGAGCTGGCTCTTCACGAGAAGGGACACCGGGACCGCAGAGGCCACGCACGCCCGAGCGCTGTGCACCTGCAAACACGGCTGAGCTCTACGGGAGATGCTAACTGCTCTGCTTCCCTCTAGCCCAGCCCAAGCAAGTCCCGCAGGCAACACCTCTCCCTCCTCCAAGGACAGGCCCTGCATGGGGGGAGAGCAATCCTCTTCCCAGCACCCATCCGAGCCTTCCCGTCTCCTTCCCAACCTGCTGCCCTCGGGCATGGAGGGCTCTGCAGGGAGACTGCCAAGGACAGGGTCAGGGCTACTCAACAACCTTCACCCTGGGGAGGAAGCATGGGGGGTCCCAGGCGGGATGGGGCGTGAACTTGGGAGGAAGGGGTTCAGCCATAGCTGAGACAAATCAACGGGAGCGTGCTGGGGCTGCCCCAGGAGAAGGGGAGGGAGCGAGCCCTGGCAGGGGGAAATAGGAGGGGCAGGAGCTGGCCCCAGGGGCTAGCCTGGGGGGATGC
>NW_009215343.1:38575-38838 GCF_000690835.1 Fulmarus glacialis
AGAGCTCTGGGGAGTCGGTTTTGGGGTGCCCTTCCCAGGGGACTGCTCTGGGAGAGGAGGTCCAGGGTGTCCCCAGGGGAAGAGGCAGAGTACCACGGTCCCCTCCACGGCAAGGAACTGGGGAACAGCCCTTGAGGGGAATGATGCTGTGTGTCCCTTCCCCCCAAGGGACAGGGCTGGCGCTGGAGGGCCGGTCCCCGGATTGCCCGGGGCGGGGGCCGGTGGGCACGCATGGGGGGTCACCCTGGAGCTGTCCCGGGATT
>NW_009215344.1:0-2630 GCF_000690835.1 Fulmarus glacialis
AAATATATAAAATATATAAAATATATAAAGATCTCAGTGTGGCATACAGGCTAGATTTTCTGCATATTCTAAGAGTGTTGAAAAAACAGATTTCCCTTTGACTCACACAGGAGAGGAGAATATAGACTGCCTTACACATGCACGTATGTGGTGGGAGATACTACTGTTAACTTTTCATCTTTCTGGATGAAGAACTTGCTTCTTACAAACTGCAAAAGTCATGAAACAATTTGTAAGAAAGGCTTTTACATAATGCAGTCAATAAAACAACAGTAGCAGAAGATTATAATTGGTTTGGCTGTGTATAATAGAAATATGAATGTGCATATTGTATAAATGGTGTGTCAGGACTATTCAGCACTTTTGCAAAGTTTTTGGAATGCACTGAGTAAAATGGAATGACAATAGTATATAAATGTCTGCACAGCAGTTGAATCCATCAAAATCCCACATCTTTAGTTCATCTTCAAGAATTTCTCAAAGTGCACCAGTGCCACACAGAGACAGATGCAGGAAAACACAATATAGCTGGTAGCACTCTCTCACATATGGATACCCATACCAAAACAAACAATGAAAATCATCTGGGGCCTGAAAACATCAACGTAGTATTCACTGCTGTTTTCATTTCTGGCCACATATGATTTCCTGATGGAGGAGTTCTCCAATTCACTTATTTGATTCCACACCACAGAATTCAATGGATTGCTTGGCGTTGATTTCAGTAGCAGAAAGGTTAGGCGCTAGGGTCAAATTAATACAGATTATTTCCATTCTAAAAAACAGGTGGGCACTTTAGGTGCATTAATCCCATTGATAGTTCAGATCAGCAAGTTTCCTGGAGGTATCGTTTCCACTGAAAGCAGCAGCAGTTAAATACCTAAGAAATACTAAGTATGCGGGTCAAGTTGTGGGCACTTTTGAAACTCCCCCTCATTGCCCTAGAATAGTAACCCTCTATTTTCATTCAGTTAGTATCTGAATGTGTGGGACTGGATCGTGCTGTATCTAGGCTGCCTTTGGTAGCTGCGCTCAAGCTTGGGTTCATGTTCCCAGAACCAGCTGCCCTGAAGCAGTTGCTATCCCACTGTCTGTTGGGGCAGAGCTCTAGGAAGTTAGTCCCCGCTGTATCGGAACTCACCCCAGACTACAGCCACAGTATCTAGTAGTGAAGATACCACAGGGTTTGGGTTCAAAGTTCAGCTTCTATCCGTAAGCTAAGGGCAATACATCGACATACAAGTGATAAATAAGAACACTTACATAAACATACATGAAAATGGAAAATAATTTCTCCTTTCAGAACTGTTTGTGCTTTCTTAGTAATCACCACTCCTTATTTACCAAGAAAAAAGGTCACATAGTAATGCCTTTTTTGAAAGTTTTGGTCCCTAGAGTAGCCTTGTGAGATAAATCTCTCTTTTTCCATGAGAATGCTGGGGGGAGGAGGGAGTGGCCAGGCAGCTGTAGCCAGCTTACAACTCTGATGCCATGTAGACAACCATATAATTCAAAACATTTACCGTAAAACAATAGGCAACACTGAGCTGCGATCACTTTAGTCCTTTTGCACAAACAAGGCTCCTTAAGAGATCATGTAATCTCACAGGCTCATTTACAGGCATGCGTCCTTGCTGCATGTTAAACGTCAACCTTTGACTCACAACTCCTCCTTTTTCATACTGGGTAAAAGTCATCTCTGTACAAACAAAAGCCACAAGCTCTTTCAGTCTCACGTGAGTCCTCAGAGCATGAATGGGATTTAAAAGTGAGATAGAAATCTGATAAAATTGCTGCAAAACTACTGTTTAGAGAAATATGTCTGCAAGATAAACTAAATCTGTCTCACTTACAGACCATCGCCTCATATTCCATTTTAAAGACCAGATCCTCAGCTGGGTGAGCAGCACAGCTCCACTGAAGTCAACTGAGCTCAGCCAAGAATCTACTCATAAGGGTACAGCTGTAAGAAATGTATTCTCATCATGTTTTGGAGAACCAGCTGAGCTGACTGAAAGCACGCTATTGTAATTCACAAAGAACACAAATAAGCCAAAATATTTTATACGTACTATATAAATATTTATAATAAAAGGTCATAATACATGTAAGCATACTACAAAAATAAAACAAAAAAACTGGAATGTTTGCCTAGCAGTTTCACTGGGGAGGTGAGAGCAGGCAATGTATGAGCAGAGACTTTCCACTATTAGTGACATTATTTTAGAAAGATGGTACGGGTCAAATTCTGGCATGAAATTTACATGCTGGGGGGAGGATTGTGAGAGACCATCCTGCCTTCTGCCACAACTCTCTCTCCGAAAGTTTTCTGGGCTGTGCAAGGATGACACTCAGCCTATATGTCCAAACCAGAGTCAGCCAGAAATCCTCATGCTCTGCTTGCAAACCAATTGACTGGAACTGGAAGGGACAGCTGACATAAGTGAACTCTTTGTCAAGAAGTCAGCCACTTGGCAGAGAAGCTAGAAAAAGCTAAATTTTGCCAGCCTTGCACAGAGGTTACCACCAAGTACATTGGGCTAGTGTTGTCAGGCAGGCTCTCTGTCAGTCAGTAGGTTTGATGATGTCCCATAGCTCAGAGCTGCTTGCCTTTTATTCTGAAGACACAG
>NW_009215344.1:2833-3301 GCF_000690835.1 Fulmarus glacialis
GATTCCTCCTGCCCGGGAGCCCAGCCCAGCGACAAAGCTTTCTGTGCCCTTCCACCCTCTGGTGGGGGCAGCCTGCTGCCCCCTCCGCCAGGCTGGCTGGGCCTCCGTGGGTACGTCGGGTACGTCAAACCAGCCGTACCGCATTCATGTGGTCTTTATATAGTCTCATATGAACAGTCCATAACGGACCTGCTTTTTAAAATGTGAAAATATACATATATGAAAATACATGCCCACCAAGACTATGCACCTCTGTCCTTGGGGAACACCCAAAAGGCAAGGCCCTGACCAACGCACCAACAGAACCGAGCCCTGCTCTGGCACTAGAGAGTACACGCACATCCCAAGGCCGCCTCCCCCACGCACCACTGAGAAACCGAGACCCTGTCGTGAAACGGCAGAAAGCACGAGAAAACGTGCTGGGCAAAGAGATGCGCCCACACGGTGCGGCGGGTTTACATCGATACA
>NW_009215345.1:0-1139 GCF_000690835.1 Fulmarus glacialis
GCGTGTCGTGGTGCCTCGCAGCGTGTGCCAACCGTGTCCCAGCCTTTCCCTCCTCGCAAAGGCTTCTGCAGAGCTGGCGAAGCGAAAGCGCGCGGGACGCAGCTCCCCGGGTACGCCTCTGCTCCCTCCTCTGTGGAAGCT
The DNA here is from genome assembly GCF_000690835.1 of Fulmarus glacialis. NCBI lineage: Eukaryota > Metazoa > Chordata > Aves > Procellariiformes > Procellariidae > Fulmarus > Fulmarus glacialis. The sequence goes on from NW_009215345.1 coordinate 142, forward strand.
GCCTCTTCCCGGAGCTCCCTGGGGTGCTTGGATGCGGCGTTCGTCTGCGTCTCCGGATGCTCTGGGCTCCCCGGATGCTCTGGGCCCGGTCGGACCCAAAAGCGGCCGCTGGCCAAGGAGATGGTGGCTGGACCCCACCACATCCCCCGGCCACGGGGCACCTCCGTGGTGGCGATGCCCTCTGCGCTGCCGTCACCAGCTCCGGCAGATTCCCAGGGCCAAAATGGGGGGAAAAAAAGGCGCGTTCGGGGGAAAAACGCGTTCTGGTTATTTGCCCGGGGATCCTGCCTCTTGAGTCCTGTTTTCAGCTCTGCTACAGAGCTTTTCTGTAATGCTGGTAATTTCACTTGTCTCCTCTGTGCCTCAGTTTTCCTAATTACAAGGCGTAAAATAATACAAGCGTCTTTCCCAAGGGAGCCGCGAGGTTTTGTTAATGAACATGACAAAGTGCTTTGGGATCCGTGGTTGAAAGCGCAGCCTTAGTCAGTGCGCCTGTGTGTGGGGTGTTTATTTATCTACATGCTTTATATTTCTCTGTACGCTATATATTCACTTGCATTTAACAAACCTTAATTAGAAACAAAGCCGATAGGGAAGGAAATATAAACAGGAGTGTGCATGAAAATTGGAAGTTGATTACTCACTGGCCAGCAGAATGCGTGTCTCGGGCTCAGGAGGAAAAGCTGTTTGGTTAAAACCGGCTCTGTTAAAAGGAAATGTGAAAAGAACGTAAAACATAAATCAATATGGAAAACAGGGAGGTGGATGACAACGTACATAAAGCAGAGGTTAAGAATTGCGTACAGTTGTTAAGGCAGTTGCAAGGTAACGTTTCTGCAGCTGAGAAAGTTCAGGCTTATAAAAGGAAAGTTTTTTTGTGTGGTGTGGTTTTGGTTTTTTTTTTTTTTTTTTTTGAAAAAAACAAAACCAGAAAGTCAAGAACAAAGGAGTCCTGGAAGGGTCTGGATCCCACACCGGTTGGTAACAGTGCCGTGCCG
>NW_009215345.1:1175-1631 GCF_000690835.1 Fulmarus glacialis
GTATCTGGAGTAACTTCCGAGGTATTTTTGGGGGGAGCTGGGAAGGGCACTTAGGTATTTTAAAATCAACAGCCCGGCTAACTCGCGTGCGAGGCGGGGGGGGGGAGAAAACCCGAAGGCGTTCTTCACCCCGTTGGAGTTAACTTTTCATAAACCTTGCGGCGCTGGCAACTTTCCCGAGGGCTGGAGGAAAGCCAGCCGTGTGCCAAAAAATGCGAAAGGAGAAACGAGATGGCCCTAATACCTGTGAGGGTGCAGGCAGCCCGGGCGCCGGCGGCGCGGAGGCAGCGGCGGGCTCTGATGGGTGAGGGAGAATCGCCCCGGCACGAGTTTTGCTGGGAAGCGGCGTCACGGCCGAGGGGACTCGATGTTGAGCATCATTCTGTGCCGGGCGGTCGCGATCCTGAGCCCGGCCTTGGGCTTGGAGAGGGATGCCGCGGCGGGAGGGCTGGATCC
>NW_009215345.1:1882-2947 GCF_000690835.1 Fulmarus glacialis
CACCTCGGCAGCCTCCTCCAGCCCAGGGCGGTGAGGGGGGCTGCCGGCGAACACGGGGCTTCGTTTACGCCTTGTTGTGTCTGGCTTCGTGGTCTCAGCGGAGGAAAACTTTAGCCGTCTCTTCAGGGTTACGGGTCACACCAGGGCAGTTGCTTTGACCTGGGTGCTCCAGGGAGGTGGCGTGTGCCGGGACCGTAGAAGCTGCGGGAGCATCCCGGCGAGCCCAGCCCGCTCCGGAGGGATGCGGCAGAGCAGCAGGTCCAGGGAAAAACACAGGATCTGTCAAGAAGCCGATCCATCCCGCGTGTTTGAACTCCGGATCTGCAAACGCTGTCCTGAGTCCAGGCTGGAAACAAATTTTTTGACAAATGGGACTGAGGCGCGGAGCAGAGACCGTGGTTTCGGGTCAGCTCTGTGCTGCCCGTCTCCCTGCCGCTGCCTCCCCTCCCCGTCCCTGTTCCCTGGGTTAATTTTTGACAAGGTGCATTCCTTGCGCCCGCCTGCCCTTTGCATTACTGGGGCAGCAACCGGGGCAGAAAACTCCTTTTGGAGACCAAAATGGGTGCCTGATTTAAACACTCGTGTCGCTGCCGATGGAGCTCTGCTCCTCCGCTTTTCCCAGCCGGGAGCAGCAGTTCCTCCCGATCCCAGCTGTATTTCCAGCTTCTCGGGGTGATAAAAGCCGAGGGAGCTGGAGGGAGATGCCAAGGGGACAAGGCTGTAGGGGACGAGGGCTCGGGGCTGACATGACCACCGATGTCTCCCAGCTCCTCGGGACACCCTACGGGGGGATCTGAGGGCGCGAAGGGGACGTGGCTGTGCCTTGGGGATGCTGCCGAGGGGTTTTGGGGTTGTGCCCCCAAGGATGGGAGCAGGGGTCCCCTTTGCAGACGGGACTGAGGATCTGCCTGCACTAGTCGGGGGCCGTTTGTGTACACATACCTGAGCTGGCTGTAAGGAGGGGTGGGTACTGCGAAACCTGCCTGAGGAGCTGGGTAAATACTGGATGCTGAGATACCTCCCGAGGCCTGAGTGCTTTTGTAGGAGCGCAGCCGGTGATAAACG
>NW_009215346.1:0-566 GCF_000690835.1 Fulmarus glacialis
CCGACCTTTCCCCGCTGGCCTCTTTGCTTCTTGCATCTCATTAGTATATTAATTTTTTTGCTGCAAAGGAAGATGTTTAACTCTTGGTTATAATTTGCTTTTTGTTGTTGTTTTTCCCTCTCTCTTCCCTTCCCCCCCCGCCTTGTTTTATTCAGGCAGCAAAATCAATTCATCCCCAAGCACATCAGGGGAGCAGCCGCTGCCCCCGCCGCCGAGCAGACCCGACCCTTCGCCGCATACTCTCCTTTTCTGGAAGGCTACCTCACCGCTGTGCTTCGGGGTTTTGGGTTTTTTTTTGGTTTTTTTTTTTTGTTTAAATTTTGGGGGTTATTTTTTCTTTCATTTTCAAGTAGTTTTAGGTTCGTTCGGGGTTTTTTCAGCCGTGCCGGGACTTTCCTGCCAGGTTCAGAGCAAAGGTGCTAATTTTTCTCTAATATTTTTTCCCCCCCACTCTCTGTTTTGTTGCTCTGTTCATCTTTTATTTTTATTTTCCTCCCTTCAAGGTCCCTCAGGAGTCGCTGAGGTTTCTTCCCCGAGGATTTTTATTCTGGGTTTTGTTTTTTTTT
>NW_009215346.1:827-1105 GCF_000690835.1 Fulmarus glacialis
TTTGGTCCCGCAACACCCGAGCCCGGGACCGCCTGGTGCTACAACCTCCAAAGATGCGACTCAGCTTGATTTATTTTAATTTCCCTCTCTTTTTTTGTTTTTTTTTTGTTTTGTTTTGTTTGTTTTTTTTGTTTTGGTTTTTTTTTTCCCCCCTTTTCTTTGCTGCCCAGCTCAACTTGTGAATTTTCTAAAGGTGCTATTTAACCCCCGCCACCCATCCCGCAAGCAAATCCCGGAGCAAATGCAAGGTAGAGCCAAAAAAAAAAAAAAAAAAAAAA
>NW_009215347.1:0-1069 GCF_000690835.1 Fulmarus glacialis
GTGGGGGGGCTGTGAGCTGCCCCGGCTGACGTGGCCCTTCCCCTCCCAGAGCTGGTGCGAGAGACCACGGCCGGGCACCTGGCCTTGCTGGTGGCCAAGAATGTTGCCATGTTCCCGGGCAACCAGGAGCGGTTCTCGGAGGGTCACATTGACGTCTGGGGGATTGTCCATGACGGGGGGGAGGTCATGGCGCTGGCCTTTCTGCTGCCCTTCCTCCTGCGGCACCACAAGGTAGCTTGGGCCCCACGGCGTCGGGCAGGGGTCTGGGGCCATCCCCACCAAGCCGTGCCCATGCCTCCCTCCCTCGCAGGTCTGGCGCAAGTGCAAGATGCGTATCTTCACGGTGGCACAGATGGATGACAACAGCATCCAGATGAAGAAGGACCTGACCACGTTCCTGTACCACCTGCGCATCACTGCGGAGGTGGAGGTGGTGGAGATGGTGAGTGCTGGGATGGGGGCATGTGCTACAGTCAGGGATGCTGTGCATGGGAGAGCCAGACAGACCTTGCCACGGGGACACACCACCACGGGGTGACACACACCACCATGGGGACATGCAGCACCATGGGGACATGCAGCGCCATGGGGACACATAGGTCCACAAGCACATGCAGGGCCAGGCTGCGAGCAGTGGGTGCGGCTCACCCTGCCCCACGGTTTCTCCTGTCCCCCCCGCAGCACGAGAGCGACATCTCTGCCTACACTTACGAGAAGACTCTAGTGATGGAGCAGCGCTCCCAGATCCTCAAGCAAATGCACCTCACCAAGAATGAGCGGGAGCGGGAGGTGAGGATGCACAACAGCCTGGATGGGATCCAGCCACCGTGGTGGCTGTGGTGCCAGCCGACGTGGTGGCTGGGGTGCCAGCCGAGCAGCCCCGCGGCTCTGCGCACTCATCCTTCCAGGGAGCCGGGGCTGCAGGCTGGGGTCTGCCCAGGCAAGCCCTCTTCTGCCCCACTCCCCTGGCTGACCCTGTCCTGCACAGATCCAGAGCATCACAGATGAGTCCCGTGGCTCCATCCGGCGCAAGAACCCGGCCAACACGCGCCTGCGCCTGAATGTCCCC
>NW_009215348.1:0-1866 GCF_000690835.1 Fulmarus glacialis
TTTTTGTACGTGCGCCGCTTTGGCTTTTTTGGATTTTTGTGTACGTACGCCGTTTTGGCTTTTTTGGTTTTTTGTACGTGCGCCATTTTGGCTTTTGGGGGTTTTTTGTACGTTAAGCCGTGTTGGCTTTTTTTTGTACGTACACCGTTTTGGCTTTCTGGTTTTTGTATACGTGCGCCGCTTTGGCTTTTTCGGGTTTTTTGTACGTGCACCGCTGTGGTTTTTTCGGGTTTTTGTATTCGTGCGCCGCTTTGGCTTTTTCAGGTTTTTTGTACGTGCGCCGCTTTGGCTTTTTCGGGTTTTTTTGTACGTGCGCCTGCCGTTTTGGCTTTTTCAGTTTTTTTGTACGTGCACCACTTTAGCTTTTTTGGGTTTTTGTGTACGTGGGCCGTACAGCTTTTTCGGATTTTTTTGTACGTTAAGCCGTTTTGGCTTTTGGGGTTTTTTTCGTACGTACACCGTTTTGGCTTTTTGGTTTTTTTGTACGTGCGCCGCTTTGGCTTTTTCGGTTTTTTTTGTACATGCGCCGCTTTGGCTTTTTCGGGTTTTTTTGTACGTGCGCCGCTTTGGCTTTTTCGGGTTTTTTTGTACGTGCGCCGCTTTGGCTTTTTCGGGTTTTTTTGTACGTGCGCCGCTTTGGCTTTTTCGGGTTTTTTTGTACGTGCGCCATTTTGGCTTTTTCGGGTTTTTTTGTACATGCGCCGCTTTGGCTTTTCCCCCCCCCCAAACCTGGAAACAGCAGCAGCTGAACACGGTGCTCGGCGGCTCACCGCGAGGCTCCCGACCAAAGGGTGCCTCTGCTTTCGGCCAACGCACGGGACTAAGAAGCTCCGCAGGGGGGTTTAAATGCAAACTTTAGGCTCGGCTCTGTTGCGTTTGTCTCCTCAGAGGAGCTACCGATGGTCTTCAACACCTACAACATGGCGGCCGCCAACCTCGGGCCGTCGTCCAGGAGGAAGAGGGAGAAAGGCGGGGGTCCGGACGGCACCAGCACCGCGCTCTACGTCGACCGTCGCAAGTCCAAGGTGTGGAACTATTACACCAAACTGGGAGACGCCTACGTGGAGTGCAACGTCTGCAAGAAGCAGCTCTCCTTCCACAACAGCACCACCACCATGCGGGAGCACCTGGTGAGGAAGCACAGCATCCGCGACACTTTGCTTTCCCAGCTCAAGGACGACCAGACTTCCGAATCCGACTACTCGGCTCAGGAAAACGCCGCGAAACGTTGCCGGCAGATGACGCCGGAAAGCGGTCTCTACCACGCCGCGTCCTGCTCGGAACCCAGGACCGACGTGATCCTGGAGCTGGTGCTGGAGATGATCTTCCGCGACCTGCACCCTCTCTCCGTGGTGAAGGACAAAGGGTTCGGGCTCCTCGTCGGATACCTGGAGCCGAGTTTTACCCTCCCGTCGCCCGTGCAGCTCTCCAGCATGCTCTGGCACAGGTACAACGTGGTCAAGCAACACCTGGAACGCTACTTGCAGACGGCTCAGGCCATCGTGGTCTGCGTGGAGTTCTGGGTCTCCCAGCTCAGCCAGACCTACCTGACCATCACGGCCAACTTCATCGACGGGGAGTGGCGGCGGGCGCGGTGCATCATGGAGACGCAGCGAGTCCACGAAGACAAAGCGGAGGGCGATTTAGGGGAGAAACTGTACGCCGTCCTCTCCGAATTCGGTTTGTCCAGCAAATCCGTCTTCTGCGTTATGCACGACAGCCCACGGAGCACGGCGGCGAACTCGCAGCAGCTGAAGGACGCGTACGGCTGGAGCAGCCTGTGCTGCGCCGCTCGCACCCTCCACCTCTGCATCAAAGCCGGGCTGGAAGTCGAGCAGGTCCAAGAAGCCCTGAGCACCGCCCGGG
>NW_009215348.1:1978-2393 GCF_000690835.1 Fulmarus glacialis
AGAACCACCATCGAAATGTGCGAGAGTCTCTTGGAGCTGAAGTGGGCCATCATGTCCGTGCTGGAGGAACACCCCAAGGGCACGGCGGCTGTCCGGAATTTGGCCGACCACCAGTGGAAGCTCCTGCAGGACCTGGTACCGGTCATGAGGACGATCAAGATCGCGCCTTCTTTCCTGCGCGAGGAGCAGAACGCGTCCGTGTCTTCCCTGATGCCTTGCATCCACGGCATCGTCGCCGCCATCGGACAGCAGTCGGAAGAGGCCGGCGCCGTCATCAAGACGGTGGTAGGCAACATCAGGTCGGAGCTGACGCGGCGCTGGGGGTTAGCGGAGGATGAGAAGGTGCTGGAGAGTCCAGCAGTTATCGCCTCTTTTTTGGACCCGCGCTTCAAGGAGATGAGGTTTCTCAGCCCCG
>NW_009215349.1:0-3422 GCF_000690835.1 Fulmarus glacialis
GGGGCTGGGGGCGGGCAATCCGGGCCTGCACACCTCCACAGCCTCGCCAAGAAGAAACAAGATTAAACATTTCTCAGTATAAATGTTTACTCAGCTCTAAGAAAACGGGCCCCTGACCAAACCTCAGCGAAAGAGAGCGCTCTGGTGCTGCGGGCGGGGAAGGAGAGCGGAGACCAGCAGCCAAACTCCCTCGCCCCATCCTCGCCCCTGCGAAGCCGCCCGAGGAGCTCAGGCCGTGCTCGTGCCCAGCCGGCGCGACGGGGGGGAGGCTGCTCGCGCCAAACATGCAGCAACAGCTCAGAAGAGGACGTCTTCATGGCAAACTCTACCCCGTACTATGTTTCATCAGCTGCGATCAGAAGTATTTAGAAGTGCCTTTACTTTCACCTCTCCCTCTGTTATTGTTTGGGGTTTTTCAACTATGGAAAGATCTTTTGCAATGCTTTGAAATCCGATTAGAAATTAGGAAGGGTTTGGGGTTTTGTTATTGTAGGGGGGTAAAACAACAACGCTGGCTTCCCACATCCTCTCCCTCCGCGTCCCTGACACATTCCACATCCATGCGGTAACGCCTTTTAACCAAAAACAGCAGGTCACGATACGCCAGCGCAGTTCCCTCGTCTGAAATGCAATGTTGTTACTTTATATACCTATTGCTTCATGCATTGCCCACACGCGCATGGCCTTATCAAAGGCCAAGCCAGCCACACACCCAGTTTCTATAGCCCCTGCCTTCTCCGTATCCAAGGAGATAAAATACACAAAATGGAAACAATGACATCACTCTGAGAGGATGAGGACGACAGGGCAGGCACTCTCAAGAAACCTTGGGAAGATAGAAGTGGCTGTCTGTCATTGTCATCCCACAAATACCGTGATTCACCTCCGGAGCTCCTCTGGCTGCATGTCTGGAGGTTATTTCTCATTTAAAAAAAACCAAAACACCATCACATTTGAAAACCCGTATCTTCTGTGGTTAAGAAGAGCTGATCTATCCATCTCAAACCAACCATTTTCACTGACATTCTTGAGGGGTGACATTAATACTTGTGCCTCACTGCAAATGGGGTATGTGGCCTTCAGGGAGCTGGACAAGCCTTTTTGAAGACAGTCCTGGTGTTGACCCCCTCGAAGCTGGTCTCTCTCAGCTCATTCCCTACATAAGCTCACTCAGCTCAAACAGAGACCTAGGCCCCATGGACCTCAGTGTCCTACAAATACGGGGCGGCGGTGGGGGAAAGACAAACCTTCTCCCACAGAGCCCAGGTCTGACAAGACATGGCACAGTCTGAGGGCTAAAGAGTTTTATTGTTCATTTTATCAAGTGGCAACACAGCCACGCACACCAGCGCATGGGTCCAGAGGTTAATGCCTGGCCCAAGGTCACCAGAGAGCATGACAGAGTCTGAAAGTTATGCTGGTCTCTGGTCAGTGTCATAAGCATTAAAATTACCTTAGTCACCAAGTAACTTGTTCTCTCTTGCTGTGATCACTTTTCTCAAGAAACGTTAAGCAGAAGGGAGAGGCAGACGTGTTCTTTTAATCTTTCCCACTGTGGTGAGGAAAAGCTCTTGATGGGAAAATGACACTGAGTGATCGCCCTTAGGATCTGGGTGAGAAGTGCAAGTGAAATAATTGAGTAAATATACTAAGACAACTCTATCATTTCCTTCCCCTAATGTTGCCATGGTCACACCCAAAACAAAGCTGGCTCAGCCGCTGAGCCATCACTACCAACAAGCTGCTGCACCTTTTGGTGAAACGTGATTTTGTCATCACTCTTGCGTCAGTTTAAATTAATTTAGAAGGATAAAGATAATGGTAATGAAATAATAATAAGGCTGTAGCTCTTTCACAGGCAAAGGTCAGCTTAGACAATGAAGTCAGTCTTGGGATTCAGGACTTTGGGGAATGCATTGGGGGTTGTGGAATGCCTTTTTATTTTCCAAAGACACATAAAAGTATCTTGAACTTGCATTCCAAGTAAGGGCAAATACTTCCACAGGATGATGCAGCATTTCACCAAGTATCAGCCTCCAAAAGGATCACAAACAAAAAGTCTATTTCAAATGGGGTAAAAAATGTGTAAGCAGCAATCTTAAAATATGTAGCTAGTCATACAGTTCTTGACACAAACTGAAAATTAATTTCTCTTGCAAGATCTTTTGCAAAGATCTAGTTATTTAACCGCACCAATAAAATGGGAAGAGGAGAAGAAGGTGGACAAGTGTTGTGAGAAATTTCAGTTAAGGTATTGAAGGTAGGAGAGGCAACATCAAACTACCTAATTTTAAGAAAGGTGGAAACTTATTTGAACAATTGCAGTCCAATTTCTACAGCAAAGGTTTTAAAGCTTTTTTTTTTGAGCCTGAAGTAAGTCTATTCACATGTATGATTGTATTTCTGCATTCAAAGGGCTGTGCGCAAAATCAGTGAGAAACATCTTCAGAGGACCCTGGATTAAGAGTTAAATGAACCACTTGGACTCAGTATGTCCTGTTTTCTTTGGTAAGTGAATTAATAAGCGTTCTGCACGAGACTGTTGCCAAGGAAAGCAAATATATTGTTTTCACTGGCGAGCAAGTTAAAAAAACCTGAACAGCTCAGACAGCGCTGCCTTCGAAGATTGGGCTCTACTCACAACTTCTACCAATCCTGTTGGAAAAATGAGATCAGCACCTTTGTGGTAAAATTCATAGCAGCTTGCCATGCTAGTATATGTATGCACAGCATCCTCTGCACTCTGTTGCTGATGATTTGCAGCAGGCCTGGCTGAAATCTCCGGTGCTGCTGCAAAGACACAGCCCCAGAGTGATTTGGCCAATGCTTGCCACGGCTCTGGCAGGAATCAGCATGCTCCGCTGACATCACGCTCCAAGCAGACAGACCTCACCACAAACCTCACTTGCTGCAGTCAGCTACTGAAAAAGGAAACGGGTGTGTATTTAAAAAAAAAAACCACCTTAAAACTTGATGGTGTTCATGACACTTTTCCTTGGCACAGCGGCCTAGGATGTTCAGGCACTGTTAAGCAGGAAGGGTAAATGGGAGCTTGTGGTTTGGAGACATGAGACCTACATCTTCCCTCACGCTGCTAAATTCCTCTGCTTGAACATGCAGCAGGCAAAGCCCTTTAAAGGAAAGCCCCATGCTCTGAAAAACAGCAAGCGCCACTCACGTAGGCCACTGCAAATGACTTAATTGGCTTCATTTTAAGGAAGGGAAGAAGAAAGGCAAGACTTCTGTGAGAGCCTCAATGTTCCTTTTACACCAGGAAATAAAACTCTTCTAGTATCAGCCATCACACGGCGTCAAAGCCTAATTTTCAGGCCACAGTTGGTTAATAGTGCAAGATTAAGACAACGGTCACTGCTCAGAGATAAGGTTTGTACCAGGAATCTCTCCACAGTCAGTTTCTCACC
>NW_009215349.1:3442-27154 GCF_000690835.1 Fulmarus glacialis
GTATCGACAAATTCAGTTGTGCCACACTTACAAATTGGCAGCATCAGAATATCTATATAATGGCCAGACCTAGGACCAGGATTAGGACTACCGTTAGGGTTTAGAAGGGGATGTGCTCCACCTCCAGGATTATTGCTGAATCCCGCACAGTCTGACCTTTGTGATGACTTTTACTTGGATTTTAGAAAGCAGGACATGACTTGTAAGTCAAAGACTAGAGTTAAGGTTAGTCCCTCTCACCCATGTTTCTTACAAAGTTGTAGGAGGCTCCCTGAAACAGTCCAGGGCTGACTTGCATACAAACACTCCACCCGGAGGGCAGCTGATTAAAGGAGAGCCATTGATTAGGGTTAAAACTACCAGAACAAATGAGTTTAAGTAAGAAGTGGCCTCAGTTAATTAAAATAGCCTGTGTTTAGTACTTGCCCAGCAGTGGATATCTACTCAGTGACCTAGGCTGGACTGGGGGGGAAAGTGCAGTGGTGCAGCTAGTGACAGGGGGGCTGCAGCTGCAGGTTTCCTGCTGCAGTTAACTAAGCTTAGTGAGCTACGTTAAACTCCTGCCTGGCATGTGTAGTGCCCTATGTTTAATTCTGGGCCATTTAGCTAGATCCTGGTTAATGGCTGGGGGAGGGGAAAAAAAAACTGCTGAATTAAACAATAGCCCTCTGCAGCCTTGCAGCAAAGCCTCAGTGCAGACTCTGCCCTGCTTCCTTGGCAAGAGATAGCCCCCAAGTCATAAGGTTTGCAGCAGCACAACTCCAGAGCTTGGGCAGTAGAAGACACAGACAAGATCTCAGCTCAACAGTGTCACAGGCAGGTGTCACTGCACAGCCCCAGCCCAAGCTAAGTCCAAATGGCTCAGTCTCACGCTGTGCCTTGGCTGAGTTATGACATACCTGGAGAATGCCGCATCGCATTCTCAAGCCAAGCAACACACAGCAGCTTGGCATGAGAGGGAGTATGGACAGATCCCAGGCCAAGGTCTGGGCAGGGTGCTGCTGCAGATGTGCTACTTTAGGTTGAGGTCCTTTCCAACCCAAACAGACATATTAGCACTTAATTAATTGCAGAGTCAAACTAGTTTTATCTCTACTTATTTTGCTAGAAAGACTCACACAGGATGTGTGCTAGGGCCAGAATCCATGTCACTGCCCCAGTGAAAATCCAGAGAAATGCCACTGATTTTAGTGCAGTTATTGTAGATTTGTGCAGTATAATCTTCTAAACCTAGCCCAGACAATGTCCTTGCACAGGTCGGTGTTATTACTACATTTACTTGACAGAGGCAGCAGACCGATGAAGCAAGGCTACCAAAAGGTTACAAAACCAAACTCCTAGACAGAGGCTGCAAGATCTGCCCCACAGATGAAAATATAAAAGGCTATTATGTTCCACTTTCTTCATGGCTAGACTGCTAGCAAGAACCTACTAGTAAGAGGAAAAAACAAAACAACACCCACCCCCACCCCCACCCCAACAGAAAACACTAAGAATGAATCATTTTCTTCCCCTCTTATCTATGAAAATCAACAGGCTTAGCAACAGTAGCAATGATTTATGGAGCCACACCACTACAGTGCCTTCTGCCCTATGGTAGGTGCGAGCATGCAGATGGCAGGTGACAATGCCTCTGATCCAAGCAGCTTACCCTTGGCAAGGTATCTGACTAGCTCTCCACAGCAGCAGGATTCTGACCACGAGGGAGGGAGTCTGTCTCCGAAGGTTTCCAAGGGCTGTGTGATTTCTAGGAGGTATGGGGCACACGCGATCCCCAGTGCGACCAACAGTGACACACGCTCAGCTCCTTGGAAGATCAGGCCAGAAACCACTCTGAAGTCGGACAGGAGTAAGCGGGAACAAGAGCATGCAGATACTCCATTACTTACCTGCGGCTGAGAGGCCAGATTCATCTTATAAGGATGCGCCTTTCCCTCCTCATTTACAAGTGGTGACCAGACTTTTGACTCCGTTCTGCAACACACAGATTTTTAATAGTTAATCTACTTTCATCACTGAGCATCATTACTGTTATTAAAAGACTTGAAGTTTATCAGCTGAAAACATTTCCCCAGTCTTTTGTGTAAAGCACTATCCACATCAGGAGGAATCTAGACAGCCTCATTTTAAGCACATAACTTGGATGACAGTTATGTTGTATGAGGTCCTTGGACAAAGACAGGATCTCAGCAGTGACTGTCCCGGCTTATCCTTTGGGACTCCACTGGCGACACAACAAGCATGTTGTGCTGTCTAACCTAGGCAGTAGAGTTGGGGGTCACCCAAACAGCAGAAGATGGAGATATCCCTTAGATGCAGATCCTTTAATTAGGTGGGACAATTCAGATTACTGTGTGTCCCAGCTTTTACGGGTAGCCAGGAAGAGAAACGATTCTTGTCTGTATTGACTATACAGAGAACATTTTGTTCTTGAAGTTGTGCTGCCTTGGATAAGCTAGAAATATTTTTTGTTTTGAGTCTCTGGAATTTTCTTCTTATTTATACAGTGGTATCCATGCTGCACAAACAGAGGCTTTTGGGAATTATGAGAAAAAAAAGTGTCCAAGTCTGCAATGGGACTAAGAACTGAGATGACATAATGTGTCCAAGAGAAAGTCTGCATAACCTTTGCTGGTCTGTGGTCTGACCCAATTACTCACAGTAGCCTGAAACACGAGACAAGATCCGTGACCAAAACCAACCACTTTTACCATCATTGTTCTGGAGTTTTGCTATGTCCCAAAGAACAACGGACAAACAAGTGGTGAGGAAGAAGTAGAGTGCTTAAATTTTCTTGAGATACTTTATGGGAAACATGCTATTTACATTTCTCAGAAGTACAGACAGTTGTTAGCATCTCAGATGGACTAAGCAATGCCGCTTTTCCCAAACATTTTAATAGTAGGGAACAAGTGACTGCAGTACTGCTGAATGAAAACCGTTGTTTAATGCTAAACATTGCATAATGCGGCAACCAGATAGCTGATAAACTCTTAGGATGAGTTCTGAAAACCATGTCCTGTTTTGACAGGAACCCTCTGCAGAATCTGCAACTGCAGATAGATGTATTTCCCAGATATTTGTGGGTCCCAAGGCCAGCTACAATTTAAGTACTTAGTTAGCAAAACAGGAACGCTTCCACTGAGAATTAACTGGATAACTGGAAAGAGACTTTAAACAGAAAAGGCTTATAAAACTGACAAGGATGGAGAAACAGGGTGTAGAGCTACCCACGATAAATTTAATCTGGTCTACACCATTCTTCTAAAAGCCCTCCAGATGTCAGGACATTTTTTAAACAGCCCAAACTTGTCTGGGATATACATGTGCATCACAGTTATTTGCTGCATCAATAGTATTTTAAGACTTACAGCCAGAGGGTAGCTCAGTGGGAGGAGGCGGGAGGCAGCATTCTCATTCAGGGAAGAGGAGAAATTTTATTGACCTGCTATTGCATCTATTGCACTCTGGACTTCACACGGAAGAAACCTGAAGTCTGCTGTGCTGTATCTTCTTTCACAGGAAAGTACAAAGACACAGGTCACACCAGATATCATCCTTTACAAGCATTCAGGTACAGCAAACCTTTGACTCCAGGTTACTGCACCCTGCGGGCTCAGCTGCAATGCTGATACCCAACAACCTACGTCACCCAAATCCTGGCGTCTGGCGAGCTGGGGCACACACAGACTAACAAATATGAATGTAACAGCTGCATGGGATCAGATCTATGCCAATCTGATCATTATCTTGTCTCAACAGCTGCTGTTACTGGATGCACAACATACCCCAGATGAGTATAAAACAACCATTCCCTCCTTGCTTCTGGCAACCCATGCTTTAAGGTGCCTGAGGAACCAGCGATTTTACCCAGATTATGGCTATCAAGCCTGACAAAGTCACAGCCATCTCTAGGATGGTTGTATTTTGCACTTGAAGACTCTGTTTGCGGAGGGGAGCAGCCTGTTGACCAAGGCAAAGTTTTATTCCTTGAAAGTGTTTGGAGATCACGTGTGACCAAGTTTCATCTCCTCTGGAAAAACAGGGGACACAGCAAAGTATATGGAAATCAAATACCCTGCCAGCCAGGCTGTAAGCAAGTGGACATTGGCTCGAGATGAAAGAACAGTTCAGAAAGCATTTAACATTTCAGCTGATTTCTAGCACGAGGCATCCCCGTGCCAGTTCTCATCAGCAGTGATCTAAGTACTTTTGAGGTAAAAGTCTCGTTTGCAGCAGCTTAATATCATCAGATTTCAGAAGCCCCGAAAGGCCTTGTTCAGACTGCAAATTTAAGCTCAGAGCAGGCCAACAGACGAATACAGAACAGAAACCTCCCCCCACGCTGGGCATGCACTTTCGTCCCACTGCCCCTCACTCAATGCATTTGAGGTGATGCAGCACGTTGGTCTTCAGCGTAGGGGAGGCAGTTATGGCCAACTACTGCAGCCAGTGGGGTTTTTTTGGACCAGATTTTTCTCCCTTATTTATTAGCAAGGCAAAAAGCACAAGTTTGTTTCCCAGCCTGCTGCCATTCTGATCTGTCACTGGATATAAATGGAAGCAGCAAGGTCACTCCAGGCTTTACTTTCAATCCAGTTTAAAAGTTATCCAAACAGAAAGGTTAAATAGCCCGCGTCGTTGTCCCTCTAAGGCTGGGAGGATAAAGCTTCCCTTTGTCTTCACAACAGCTGCAGCAGAGCCCTTCAGCCACTCTCAACAGCCCATTTATGGCCCCAGCAAAGCCGCAAAGAGGAGACAGCTTTGCTCTCCCTGGCTTTGCCTAGCAGGGCTTTCAAGGCACGTGCCCCATCCCACCGCACCGCCTGTGGAGCCCATGGTCTGCAGGTCATTGGTAGGACCGCTATCATCCCAGCTCTCAACAAGGGTTTCCTGGCTCTGCTCCTGGTGTCACTGCCTGCACTTTTACTGAAGTGTGGCAGGAGAAAGAAAAATAGCACCCAGAAGTTCACCTTATGTCCCACTGCTGGCCCAGGACTTACTTTCTGAAAGGCTGGGAAGTGTGGGCACAAGGCGCAGACAGTAGGGCAGATTGGTGAGACTCATCATGTCTGTATCTTATCCATATGTTTTCGTATCTTATTTATATGAAGCAAGGCACAGGCATCAGAGTAGATAGCTCAAACCCAGGCTGGGCAACAGTGCCTTCAGTTCACAGCAGGCTGCCACAGATAGGACTGTAGTGGCTTTCTGGAGGATTTTTTTCTAAATTTGGAGGAGAGGACCCCCAGCCACAAAATCACCTCCACACTCCCTCGGCAAGGCTGTACCCCTGCCACAGAGCGTGGCCACGCTAGCAGGGCTGCCAGACCTGCCTCTCCACCAGTGGCAGGGCTAGATGTCCAACAGTCTGCTGGGGAATCACACCCTGTCTTCGGTGAAAGCCAGCAGGCTTTCATAGCATCTCACAGACTCCTGCTTAAATTGATGAATATTTGTTATTGAATATGGTTTTTTAATGCATATTCTTTCAAATGAGACTCCAGCAGAGAGCAACACTCAAGCAGTGCAGAAAGAGAAGACAAAACCATGATGCTCAAACAAGCCTGGGAACAAATGCCAGGCAAATTAATTGCAGGCATGTGGATATACAAACTTCGTCATGTTTGCAGTTTACATTTCCATGCTGTTTCCTTACTACAGGAGAGAGAGAGCAACCAAGACAGGGCCAGGGAATGTGCCATGCATTTCCTCTTTCATCCAGGCAGAAACCAAGACCCAAGATTAGAAAGTAATTTCTCTGATACTAGTTTGGATGGGGTGGTACTGGTGGGAAGGGAAGGAAGGAAACTGCATGCAAGTCAAGGCAGGAATCTGGAGAGGCATTTGCGAAATAGAACATTTTTCAAGAAGCTTGGCTTGAACATGCTGTAATATAAACATTACAAGAGCCTAGATTTTACTATCAATGCTTTGCATGCAGAGCTGGGCCATAGCTTCAAGGGAAGATTCAGAGCCTGGAAAATGAGGGTCTAATTCTGTGTGCCAGGAACTGTGTAAATAAGTTGCGTAAAGGAGAGAGGCACATTTACATTCCCATTTCAAAGACTGGGATGGACATGAATAAGATACCAAAGTAGCAACTAAACCCATAAAGATAGAAAAGTTCCTTGTGCAACACAGTTTGCTAGCTGAAAAATGAGGAAAGACCTAAAGAATTCCTTTTACAACCCTCCCTAGAGTTTTAGACAGGCATTTTAATAATGTTTAGAGACCAACTACAAGAGCTTTCAGGCTACCAGGAAGGTACCTTTTAATCAGGCTTTTAGCTACAATGGCTGCAAAGCACCTGCCCTTGGATTTAAACACAAGCAGTCACTCTTAGCTGCCATCCATTAATGGGCATACTCACTTTGGCAAGCAAAACTGTACTTGGGCTGCATGCAGCCTATTGCCAATTCAAACAGCAATGCTAGTCACAACTTCCTCGAGACAAGAGGCCCCAAAGTCATTTCTTCATGCACGGCCCTCTGCTCCTTGCATGTCAGGTGTCTCTTCACACAACCACTAAAAAACAAAAAGGCAACTCTGGCTACACAGAAGAAGCAACAGAGGTGCATCACAAGCAGTTTCATTGCAGAGCTACAAAGGATAAAACACACCTGACTGCTCAGACTCACACTGTTCTTCCACCAGCCAGCTACAGAGCTAACTACTTCTGCCTCGCCAAAGAGGCTGTAAAAACATGACAAATGCCAGGCTTGACTTGCCAAAATGACTTTGAACGTGCCAGTCATTAGTAAAAGCTTCTGGCATGCACCCAGGAGGGCTGGGGAGCACCACACCAGCCACGGAGAGGTTGTGAGCTGCCGCAGAGGGCCAGGCAATCTGCATGCCCTTATATAGCTGCACGCAGAGCATCAGGCTTTTCCCAGGCCAAAAGAATTATTAGTAAGATGACAGAGCTGGAAAACTCTTGTTGGCACGGAAGCAAAAAGCAAACCTAAATGAGTCAATGGATTCCACCGACTTCCTAGAACACAAATTTGAGCCTATTGTGGCTTTGTGCAACTAGTCCCCACAGCTGAGAACTGGCAGCACATGGAGCAAGCAAGAGTGCAACTGAACCTACCAAATACAATGCAGATGACATCGCACACATGCTCTCCTCTTCTTCATAAGCATCTACACATGATCTCTTCTGACAATGCATTTCACATGTGCTGGTAGCAGATCTGACTTCCCTGATCCTAGCACTTTTCAAAGCACATTCCTGGGCATCATTTTTAGCAGAGTAACAGACTGTTTTGCAAACAAAAAAAAGTGCATTAATATATTATATGCTGGCAGCAGAGCTGCAGAAAAGCAGCTTGAAATTTGAAGAAAAGGACAGTAGGAGCAGAACAAGAGATTACGTGTTTGCAATCCCTTTTCACAAATATTCTTCTCTTATTACCACCCACAACCTGCCTCCAGACATAGAGGGAAGGGCAGGCTCACTGTAGGATCACTTCTTTTTTGTTAAAAAAAAATCCAACCAAACCAAACAAATACACACTTTACCTTTGAGTTGCTCAGAGCTGCATACGAGCACAGCTCCACCACCCATTTGGTGACTACAACCACAGGCAAAGAACCATTTGTTTTATACCTGTGCTGCGATAAGCATTTGTCTGCTTTTGTACATACAATACAACGAGCATTTGTCTGCTTTTGTACATCCGCAGCTACAGCTACACAGAGCTGTGTGCAAATTCATCACGACCATTACCAAGGCAAAGAGCCATTTGTTTTAGAAACAATTTTTACCTGTGCTGCGATAAGCATTTGTCTGCTTTTGTACATACAATACAACGAGCATTTGTCTGCTTTTGTACATCCGCAGCTACAGCTACACAGAGCTGTGTGCAAATTCATCACGACCATTACCAGTGACATCGATGATGCCTGGATCTTTTGGCTGTCAGGTGAATTTTGTGGTAGGAGAACTTGTTTCTCTTGAGCCTTCTCTTCTTTGAGCGCTCTTTGTCAGAGCAAGTGTCTTTCCCAAAATACACTAAGTTTCCAAAGGAAGTTGATAGCTTTCTCCAGTCTGTTGGACACATCTTGCTACTTACCCCCATTAAAGGAAAATCAGAGGTGTGCTTGGAAGGGGTGCAGCCTCGCGAGAGGTTTTGCTCGACTCTAGAATGTCAGTGCTATGATGTACACACCTTAACTGAAGGAGGTGGGGGGGTGGGAAGAGCAGCTCTTCTCAAAGACTCAAGATCCAAACCCTCCTTTTTCCTGTGAATGGGAGAGGCTCAAAACTCTGCCTGTGAAATTTCTCAGTTTAGCAACCAGGTGGTTTTGAGCTGATCGCAGTACACTGTCTGCTGTAGGTCAGTCTTTCTGTGCATACCATACAAAACCACGGTGCTAAGCTTGATTTTACACTGCTGAAGGCAATAATGGAACCTTTACTTTGGTTTCTTGGGCACTACATTTCTAAAAGCACTCTCTAGCCTGAAATAAAAAGCAAAATGAATGAACAAACACAGGCTCAGAAGAGAGCGGTGAGCTGGTAGACACGCTAAGTAAAGGAATTCGGTGTATGCGCCAACATTGTTGAACACCCACTTTCGAGGCAGAAAACAGACTTTTCCAACTATGTTCACACATCAAACAGCAAAGCACCTGGCAGTGCTGCTTAGAAAAGCATTTTCAGAGAAAGCAATTTGTGGCTGGTTTTAAATCCTAGGAAATTAACAGATTTGCACCTTTGGGTGCAAAAGCAGACCAGGCATGTTTTCTTCAGCTAGTAATTTGATCCATTTTTAACGGTGACATGTTTTAGAGTAGATTTCCTGCCTACAATCTGATCCGAAATATTTTTGGACTGTTACTATCGTCAAGGAAAATACCGAAACAGGAAACATTGGAATGCTGTTGATATTCACAATCAAGTACACAGTGCAAACAGCATTTCCTTTACCAGAAGTGTTTAAGTCCTTCCAATTCTCTACATTTACACTTCTCTTAAATAATAATTAGTACAGCCAAACATGAAGATATTTTAACTGCTCAGCTACCATTAAAAGAGAAGAGGGTTGCACAGATGCAAAACACACACATACAAAGCTTGTTTTGGTCCACAGAAGAGCACAAGCATAGTGCAATACTTCCCTAAAACTCTCCCAGCCTCCAGCTGCTTGCACCTTAAGGACTTTCTGCAGCAGAGATGGTATATAATATCCTTTATAGATTTGTCTCTCATGAATTCATCCAGTCTCCTCTTGAACCCACGTGCAGTTTTAGCGTTCACAGCACAGTCACAAATGAAGTCCCTACTGCCACAGCAGTGTTGACCCTTTGGTGGAACTGAAACACCCGATGTGAACTCAGACCTATGTCTGTAAAATCCCTCCTGGCATGACCCTGCTGCCACCCCAAATGCAGGTCAGAGAGCATTTTGCACATGAAATCCTGTAAACGAGTAATCATTTAAAATTCATCAGATATGAAATTAAAAATCACTAAGGATTTATGCTTTCACAAGACGTGTCAGTGATGGTGAGTAGAAAAGAAGGACTGGAAGACTTCCCGCCCCAGAAAACCTGCTGCGGCTGGGCACATCCTCAGCACTGGCTGAGTGTGATGCTCCAGCCCACGGAGCTGCTGCCCTGTCAGACCAGTGGTCCTTGCCAGCACGGCTACTTTGCACAACAGATTCAGCTAACGAGTTATGACTGCAGAGCTCGGAGACCAGGCCCAAAAGTTGGTGGTGCTGAAGTGCAAGTGATACACTTTTATACTCAGCCAATTACTTACAGAGCCACTTCAACAGAGAAAAAACTTCCAGAGAAAAAACCACCCGCCCATAATCTGCCTTCCTCACCCATTTCCTCTCCCTTAAGTTGAAGAGGAAGATGAAGCATGAGCTCTAACTCATGCAAAACGCCTTCTCTGCCACCCCTCAAGGCCTCCTCTCAAGATTTACCATTTTAAGGTCTTGGCCTTAGACTGCAAAGTAAAGAAGGGCTCCAGCCTTAGCAACAAAGACTACACTACACTTCCGACCACGGAGTCCAGCTGCATTTCGGACAACACAGTTATGGGGGCCCAGAAGGACATAGCTGGGTGCTAGGGATAAAATATTCTCAACAGAGTACAACCAGGAAAGACCACATGATACACATGAGTATATTTTGACATTAATGAGAGAGCTTTCTCCTCTGAGAAAGTGCTCTGCAGTATTATATTCCCCCAATACAAACACATCTCTAGCAGCTATCAAATCTCCAAACAAGTAAGCGATTCTTCCCTAAGCAGAACTTTACTCCCAAAGAAGGAGGAGGACCAGAGACTTAAAGCCCCCTAGAATAATCTAAAAGGGATTTTACATAGAGCAATGGGTAGTAATATTAAACCCTAACGTGGATAACTAGTTAGATCACTGCTTTTCACTTGCAGTCTTGACACTTGGCCATTTTGTCAGCAGTACTCATTGGTCAGGACAGCAGCAGAAGCATCTAACACACGCTCATACTACCTCTTGAAAGGGGGTCTTGAAAGGAGGTGGGCTGTGCTAACTCAAAGCCCCTGCATGGTTTTACACAGCTGCACATCCAGCTAAGAATCTCTCCCTGGGCAGCTTCCACACCCAAGGTCGATGAAACATGCATGGGGTAGCTATAAAGTTAATGACTTTGTAATTAACATTAGCAAACACATTTTACAGACTCAATGATCTGTAAGAGTGAGCTTGCCCGCAGGCTGAAAGAGCCCTTGCCTCCCCTCCTCTCTCCCAGCCAGAACCACATGGCACTGGTTTGCTAAGTCAAGCAGCCAGATATTTCGGAGAGGAAAAGGAGCACTCCTTCGCAGGAAGATTACAGGCTGCCAAGTTAGAGGCCAGTATGAGAAACTCTGAGGCTAACTGGCTGCTGCAATGCTCACCACCCATTCACACTGCCTGCACTGTGCTCCGTTCTTCCCTCTGTGAATTCCCTCAATAAACCGTCAGGCTTCTTTTGGCCAAGAATTATCGCTTCTTCCTGAACTGGGCAATGCCTGCCGAACTCCTGGCATTATCCAAGCTACGGTAAAAGATTTCTGTTTATCACAGAAAAGCCCTGAACAACTGAACTACTGTGTCATTTAAGGCATGCTTTTGCACTCCTTCTGAAAGCACTTCCCCTGCATCTGCCATGAAGCTGGTCTACGATCGCTCTGGGGGAAGGCGGCCGCAGGAGAAAACTCACTCCAGAGCAACTAGAAATGCCATGATGTGTCTACCATCTGACTTCTAGAAGGGCTGATATCCATGGCTGCAATTGAACCAAGGGGAAGGTTAAACCCCCATCACCCCAAAAAATAGGCTCCAGTACTTTTAAGAAGCTATGGGCCAATGCAAAGCAGACCCCTGCCTTTCCAGGCTCCATTTCTTCTCTGTACAAAGATGGCCCAAGAACAAAGCACGGCTGGGGAAAGGAATGAAGCTGTCCATTGCTTTGCAGCTCACGACAGTGGGAAGGCTGAAGCCAGCCCGTGCTCTACACTGATGACAGAGACTGTGGCTCAGCTGTCACCTTCCTTTATTTTTTCAGGACTCATGAGAGACTGATGCCTGACAGGCACTTTGATGCAGCCTGGGTTATCATTGTTTAGCACTGTCAGTGCTGTTTGATCAAGAGACTCCAAAATGTACAACCTTTCTGAGTCTATGTATGGCAAAAACTAGGCAATTAATAGCTTGGACAACACAACCATATATTTTAACTGCTAAATTAGGAAGAAAGGCCATCTCTAGTTGTACCTCCTCTGCCATGAGTGAAGTTTTCAAGAGACCTGTCTTTGATTTCTTGCTGTCAGGAGCCACAGAATAGGCTGACAGCCTCTGCCACAAATTATCAGCCAATTTCTCACTGGGAAGTTGTTTTCATTAGGTCAAAGTGCAGCAAATGCAAGCAGCATTAGGATTAAAGGCTGAAATGCAGTTCCCTCTTGCAATCCAGCGCCTGGCCAGACAAAGCACTAAGAGTTCAAATTAAACAAACCAGCCAGAGAGGTCTGCTGTTACACCAAAACATAGCTACTGCCCACCCCGCATCCCTCCCTCTCCCCCTCCCCAGTCTCACTCAGCGACGTACCTGGTGACCGTCAGAGTTAGTTCATCTGTGCAACCCTTGATTTTGTTCTGCGCCTCAAGGTGCGTCATGTTATCTGTGTTCACTCCATCAATAGCTGTGATCTGGTCTCCTATACACAAGTTGGCTATTGCAGCTTTGCTACCTGGAGTCACCTAAGAGAAAACAAAAAGAATGAATGGACTTTCAAGGGAGCAGCTTTCCGTAGTTGGAGCACTCAGGACTTCTCTTGCTAGTACCTGGAAGCAAGGAAGTGAAAACTAATGAAAGTAAGTTCTTAACAGCAAGCTACCTGGATCTGGGCTTCTTGGATACTCTCAGTATTAAAGCTAGGGGCAGAATTCTGTTTTGGCACACACAGATAGAAGCTTGGGGGACACAACAGGTAAATAACAGAAATTGCATTTTCAAGGCAATTGGCTTCATGCTAGGGAGCAAGAACATACAGAAAGCAACTCTGTTCTGTGCTGGACGGAGAAGTGCTCTCCAAAACGGAAGGTGCTGAGGACAGCCAAGAAACCTAAGCCTCTAAAACCAGAGGTGACAAAAAAGAGTCAACGCCAATCACACACACCTTCACGTGCATCATGATCTCATTTGCTTCCTTCCTTGGAAGAAACATAAGGGCTCAAGATTTTTGATTGCTTCTTTAGCTTTAATCTGTTTTACCAACCAGGAACAGCTGCAACAGACTCAGTGATTTCAGTGAGATCAATCCCAAAGCAGCATTTGATCTAACAAGCAGACTGGGAGGGAGAAAGGCATCAGAAACTTTATCTTTAAATCACAATCCGACCATACTTCCTGAAAAAGTGGAAGCATCATCCCCAGCCTGACCACAGCTTACCTTGACACGTTCTGCCATATACATCTCCCTTTCCTCTCCATGCGTGGTGCTTTGCTTCCCAACCCTGCACTGCCAGAGAGGTGTTGCGCTCTGCCTGAGAAATTACTGATGGGAAAGAGCTCGGGGTAGTCTCATGAGATCCCAGACAGAAGACACCATGCAGCAATGCCACCAGTATGACAACTCTTGTGAAAAAAGAAGG
Organism: Fulmarus glacialis; assembly: GCF_000690835.1. Lineage (NCBI taxonomy): Eukaryota > Metazoa > Chordata > Aves > Procellariiformes > Procellariidae > Fulmarus > Fulmarus glacialis. The sequence goes on from NW_009215349.1 coordinate 16,581, forward strand.
TCCCAGCTAAAACTTGGCATTTTCAAGCTAATTAACCAAACGACTCATTCATTTTTCCCCTACTTCTGCTGAAGGTGTCCTCTTAACAACAGAGACCTCTTCGGGCCAAAATTATCGCTTGGGCGGAGGGTGAAGAACATCACATTTGCTTGTGGCTTTGCAAACACTACGTAAGATTTTGTGCAGTTTTAATGACTTTGTGGAAGGAGCATAATGATTACTGTGAGCTTTCATCAATTATTTAATAGGCAGAGGAAATGAGAAGGGTGGATTGCTCCCAGACATGAGTACAGATTAAAACATGCCTTATAGCTGGGACACACCTCATTTATAAGTCCGTTGCAACTGGTATTCATTCTACGCATTCATGCTAGGTTTCAGCATGCTGGAAAGCAGCTGAGCAAACACAGCAGAGCTGTCAAACATAAATAAACATTGTTCACAAGATTTAGAGAGTCCTCCTAATGCGGGATTGGATGGCAAATCATTCCCCCTAGGGAAACGTTCACCTCCTAAAGGTGTCACACATTGGCTGCAATCACTGTTTTCCCTCCGCCAAAACCAAGGCTGTTCAGCACATCTCCTCACAGCTGTAGTGGGATATTTTCACTAACCAGAAAGAAGACAACAAGATGCGTTTCTTTTTTCACCTCTCTGTAGGACAGCATTTCAAGGAAAAGGGAAGGACTCAGATGTGTATCACAGATGTCCAGGCTGGCCAAGGTACTCAACATTAATTCAAAGACCTTCAGATGAGTCAACCGAATAGTGCCTGTCTACCTGCTCACCACTTTAATGCTGCAAGCAGACTACAAGCTGACAGAAGAAGTGCTAATGAAAAGACCAGACAAGCCACCAGATGGATATAGAAAATCTGCTCTAAATGTGTTGCCTCCCAAGGTGCAGCCTGCAGCTGACTGCTGGCCTACAAGACCACCAAGTGCAGCCTGCTGCCACTCCACTGGATCCACTGCCTTGAGAGTAACTTCATGTAAACCTTGTGACAGGGACAGCTAGCAGCCACAAAGAAATCTTGAGCACTGGAAGTGGCCCACAGTCCCACCGGATTTGGGAGCGGCTGCTTCAGAAACCATGAGACAGATCCCTGAAGACATCATTACACCAGAGGGAGCCCACAGGAGACACATTGTGGATCCTCTCCTGGTCGCTGGGCCTTAACCAAGTCACTTGGTTCCTCAGTGCCTTTATTTCCTCCACTCCCAAAGGAGGGAGAGGGGCACATTGCTCACTCCTGTGAGGAGCACCGAGCTCAGCTCACTATTACCGTGATTCATTTTCGATCAGACAAGACTGCCAGTGGATTAACACTGCCGCTGGAACACTGTGGAGTGCTTGGCTGTACAGCTTGCATTAAAAGACTGATAATCAACACAACATGTGGCAGGCTGCTAAAAATGATCCCACAGCACAAGGAGCAGCTGAGCCAGAGCAGCCAGGGACACTGAAATACTGAAGCCTCCTGAAGAAACCCCAAGAGCCACGAGGATGAGCGAGTGGCATTTGCAGGAACATCTCAGCGCTTTGCCAGTGCTTGCGGTGTCACATTCCCCTTCTGTGTCCACTTCAGAGGAATTTGAAATTTGAGTGCTCTTCTCCATTAGATAAGAGCCACTGGTAGCACAAGGGCGATTACATCCATTCAGGTACTGTACAAACCTCTCCCCTAAGGGGAAGCCACAAGGATGCACAGTAATGAAAACGGTAAGTGAATTTGCCAAAAGGAAACATGTTTTAAAATCCAATTTCTTCAATTCTGGAAATAACTTGCCCTGAAATGCAAACTTCCACAAACCGCTCCCCTGCAACATCCAGCTCGTACTCCCTGCCAGCATTGCTCATAGCAAACATGTCTGCACAAGGGCACGGTACCGCAGGGAATCCATCCCCCATCCTTTTAGGATGATTAATAGCTACTAATAACATTCCCTTCCCCCCTTGCAGTAAGGTCTGGGCTTATCTCAGTGCTGTCAACGCTGCTTTTGAGATTTGCTCACCTACCAGTTAAGTCAGGAAAGAAAAAGCGTTTCTGTTTGTAAGTGAGGAGCAAAGAGTTGCCACTGGGAAGACCTTTTCCTGCTTTTATTTTTGTCACATCCCTCCCCATCCATGGGGAGGGGCAGGGGCAGGCACAGGCACTCGGAGCACTGACAGCTACCAGCCAGCTTACACAACTCAACCAAAAGGACTCCAAAAATGAACAAAAGCTTTCAGGCTCACAGGCATCCAGTTAATGTTGCACCGCCTGAAACTGGTTTGCTCCTGCTCTGCTCTCCTCTCAGATGACTAAAAGCTTTGCACCAGCCTCTTTCCTTTCCCTCCCCTCTTGACCGAGCATGGAGCAGACACCAGCAGGAGCTGAGGGGACAGCAGGCAGTGCCTTGCACACCTTGCACAGGCAGGTGACCCAATAATGAGCAGATACAGCTGCACTTCTGCATGGGAAGGTGAGGAAGGCTGAAAGACACTGCGAGGAACAAAACCTGCAAACACAACTTTGCACAACTTAAGTCTCGTGCAAAGGCATAGCCTCTTGTCTCCTTCAAAAGAGCTCCCTGACTGGCTTGGGCTTCCCCCACTGGGGTCGAGCAGCCTCTGGCAGAGGGGACATGGGCAGCATCACAGGGCCCCAGGAGCCCCCCAGCTCCAGGGACACTATCGTCAGGTGAATAAAGCTCTGCACACCTCGTAACATCATGCCCAAGGGCTTCCTTTGGAAAGGAGCCATGCCTTCCCTTGTGGTGATTGCTCCCAGGCAATTGTGTAACACTGCCATTAGGTCATTTCACTGTTGAACAGACATTGCTGAGACAGGCTGAGCCGCACTGCTTTGTACCGTATCCAAAACAGGTCTCGGAGCTCACCAGAGTGTGCCTGTGCTGATGCTCTGTTTGGCTGGCATCTCTGTGTAAGAAATCTGGGCTACTACAGAAATAATTTAGGTACTTACAACCAGACATCAAGCCAGGTCCCTGATACCAGCTCAGACACATTTGCCAGCATTTGTCGGAGAAACAAATAATCCCCATAATCTGTGGGCTTGACCATGCACTTTTTACTCATGCAAAGCTCAGTGTAGTAGATAATGGTTTAGACCAGTTATAGGCTTGGACCCCTCTTTTTAAAGAGGTCCCACAGATTCAGGGTTAGTATGGATAGAAGAAAAACATACATTATTTTCTTATACTATAAAGTGAAGCTTTGTGTACGTATGCACGTGTGCACACACACACATATATAAAAAAGGTCTGCAATCATGAAAAGGGTAGAAAAATTATCTGCTCCCCTCGCCTTCCCTGCACACACACTTTGGGCTCCAGCTTGCTAACACCACCAGGACTTTGCAAAGTTCAGATTTCTGCCTCCCAGGTGGTTTGCCTGCTATCGTTCCCTTGCACTGGCGGCCAGGCAGCAAACAAAGAACTCTGCTATGACACGTCAAGTCTTCAGCTAGTCTTTGGGCAAGTGCGTTTACAATAGAAAACACTTTCATTTAGCAGAGGGAATGAGACATATTTGGCTGCTTACCCAGCTCCCAGGCCCTCTTTATAGAACTTCTGTCCCAGAGCTAGCCAAACACAGCCGCATTTTACATTTGATGCAGTTGCCTCCATACACACTACCTAACAAGCTTTGCAATTCCCAGACAGGGATATATGGTGCCTTTTTTCTTTCTGCAGGCGAGTATCTGAGGGGCAGCAATGAGTATGTTAAGGGAAGCTGCTGCCCACAGCAAATGAGAGGGAGGAAGGGTGGGAAGCATTTCTATGAAAAGCAGCATAACGCAGCTCCATGTGAGTCAAGATAGACGGGTGGGTCTAAAATTCATTCAATTCTTTCCGGCCTTCTCCCCACATCCATTCAGGCACACTACTTGCTCACTCCATCACCCTTCACAGTTTGTCAAAGACCTTACAGCCTCCAGCACCCCCATCACTCCACGCCTAGACACACATCGCAAGGAGTGATGAAGAGATAAGAAACAAGAAAATTAACATCAGCCAAGAAAGAGATCTGGATAAACAGCACCTATCTGAGCTTGAGAGGAAAACCCAGCTGTGTCTTTACTGGACAGAACAGACATGCAGCAACATACTTCTAAGGCCACCAGTGACAACTAGACATCTCTGATATTCAGTTTAATCCTCCCCACCCACACACACTGCTGTTTTACCATGAGTAATGTCCTCAGTACTAGAGTATTATGCTAAGCAGCCGCAGTTTCTCCCAGCAAAAGCATGCAGCTGGGTCAGCAGAGATCAGAGGCTATGAGAAAATTCAGGCAAGCACGTTCCCCACCCTTTCTCTTCAAGGGAGGGGGAATGACAGGCCGGTTCCTTACAAGCAACTCCACAAGACTTTCCTCCCAGGCTGCTACCGCTCTCTGCACCGTTACGGTCCAACACCGCGACAGCCCAAAGCTCACCAGCTGCTCTGTGCTGGCCGAGGCCACACCATCACCAGGAGAGAGGAAGGGGAAGGGGGACATGCCTCTGGCTGTGGAAACCCCTGAGCATCAACCCGCCCCAGTGGGGCTGGGGTTCCCACTGCACAAGCCCCTCTGGCAGCCCAGCTCGCCCTCACCCTCCTGCCTGCCTTCGGCTTCTGCCTATTTCTGGCAGCCAGATGAGGATTATTAACACAGAAAAGGCAATAGACACAGCACAGAGAGGCCTGACCTCAGGAAGGCAGTGTAAAAAGACATAGGCGAGATGATTTGCTCAGACCACAATCGGTAGTCAAGGAGTCACTCAGCCCCACAGCTTGCTTTGCAATATGCCCCATATAAAAAAAAAACCACACCAAACCAAAAGGAGAAAAAAAAAAAAAGTGTAAAGCTTTCTTACAAGACCTCAAAAACATTACATAGAGCTGCTCATCAGCTGAGCCTTTCCTGATGGTTTATTTCATCCTCTAAATAAAACAACATGTCCAGTAATCAGCAACCATCTAAGATACTGTGTCACTGTCCAGAACATCAATTGTTTATTCAGTTAAGGCCTCCTTTAATTTCCCTGTTTATACTGGGGGGGAAAAAGCATTTGCTGCAGTTATTTTGATGTTGCACCCTTCAAACCCAAAGCATTTTACAAGCCAAATATATCTCTTGATGGACAAAGTGATTTTCGAGGGGGAACTGTACCAGGCAGCTTGCAACCACACATAACTTGACACCAGGGAACAAGCAGATCAGGGAACAAAAAGGACTCTTTCTCCCAAGAAGTCCAACATTTACCTTTGTCAATTTAAGTTCTGGGGATTAAAGCTCTCATGCAGGATTAGGGCTGGTACATCCCCTCCCGACGTGGAGTTCTCTCTTTAGGTTCTTTGGCAAACTCATCAAGAACAAGGTGGGCTGGATGTAGCCAACCAAGTGATGCTGGACTCGAAGAGGGATGGAGAAAAGGGTACTCCAAAGTTTGGTGACATCAAGCTACCGCATAATCCGTGACAAATTGGTCTGAAAAGGTGAGCTGCAGAAAATACAACTCTGGCTCCGAGGAGAGGCAAGGGTACTGCTCCTGCACGTAACTCTGGCAGAAGGTGTTTGATTAGTATCCTAATTCTTTTAAATGTTTTTCTAAAGATAAAACTGCCCCCCAGATTCAGGGAACAATGCTGGAAAAGATCAAGCCTGTCCCGTGCCCCAAAGTGCTCTGTCTTTACTGTGAGAAAATGCTGCTGCTTTCCATTTGCTACAACTAAGGATGATGTCTTCTCATCCAAACGCCAGCAGTCAGGTAGATCAGCAAGGTCCTTTCTTGTCCTCAGCAGCCATTTGCGTCTTTGATGCACAGGCTTGTCCAGCCCCAGCGGCGGCCTGAGGAGCTGCCAGGGTTCACGCTGACTTCCAGGTCTGTAGGGGCATCACTAGGGAGGTGAACCTGTGCCCTCCATACCCCACACGCTCAGACAGACAAGGCAGGACTCCCTCCAGCAGCAAATGCACAAGGCATCATGCCGTCCCCTAAACATCAACCCAGCTACTTCTGGAGGGCCAGAAGCTCTTGGCAGGTGACCCTAATGACCAGTGTCCCACAGGCGCTGATCGGCTGTCTAGTTACGGTGCAGCTCCGCACGGCACGGCAGGGCTGGTGCTGCCGCAGCTCGCCCCCGCTCCAGCAGCCAGGAGCAGCAATGCAAGAGAAAACACCAGGGCAGGAAACGTAAAGCCACGTTCACCTTCCTATAAACCCCAGTAGCTTTCCCCAGCTGGCTCCCTCTGCCAAGCCAGCCTCAGAACAAGAGCCAAGTGTAACGCTGGCGTGTTTGCGGTTACGGGCATAAGACCTGGGCTGGGTGGCAGAGGAACTGCCGTCATAGGTGTGCACAGCAGGGACCAGCCAAGGCTCCCCGGGCTGAGGAGGAAAGCCAGCCCAACCCTAAATCCTATCACATCCGCCATGCCCCATGTTTCCTTTGGCAGAGGGGGAGGCATTCCACCCCTTCGGGCTAGGAGGCCTCCCCATCCAGCCCTGGCTCTCTCCGCAGCTCAGACCGTGGCCGCAGGTTATTCTTCTTTCTTTCCATCCAGGGAAGATGCTGCAGCCCAGCTCCCGAGGCAGGCACTTGTGCCGCACAGCTGAGCCCTGGCACGCTCCAGAGGAGGACGGCCTCTACACAGCCGCTGCCACACTCGTCCCTCTGAGCGGCTCAGCCCCCACCAGACATGCCCATTAGCAAGGTGTCCCGTACCTCTGGGGCTTTCTCTCACCAGTGGTTCTGGGATACCTTTGCTCAGCTGCTTCCTAACAGGGCGACCGGCTGAAAGCAGGGGTAAGGACATCAGCCAGTACCAAAGTCAAACCTGATGTCTTCTCACACCACAGCATTCAGTCCCGTGCCCGATTTTGGACTACCAAGTCCAGTTTTATCAGTAAATCAAGTTTTAAGTTAATAGAACTGGCTCAGGGGGCCATGCTTTAAAAAAAAAAAAACCACACCCCAAACCCAGGAAATACCTGATTATCTTCCAATTCTGTACTTGCTATAAATCCTGAGCTTTTAAAACACCATGAACAGATAAAACAGACTAAACAGGGATGAATTCATGTTATGGGGGACAAAATCAGCAACAGGCACAACGTTTCATCTTTTTAATGTATTTGCAGAACTGGACTGTCTTGAAACCGCTTTTTCATTGGGAAAATGCTTGGTGTCATAACAAAATGTAGCTACAGAAGTGCACTGGCTTTGGCCTGTTTCACAGACTTTGCCAGACACCCCTCCTTAATGGGGCTGGGGACTCCTGACATGACAAAACGTAAAGCAAAACTCCCCTCTGCCTGTATTTTGGGTCAGATATTCAAGATCAACACACCCCTAGCACAAACCACAAAAATTATCTGAAGAACAACGTTTATCGGACAGTTCCATGTATATATTCAACTGGAAACAGAAATCCCCAACGTTTATCAAAATCAAACGCAACCAAACAGGAAACAGCTGACATTACCTGAGGGATGGAGGGGGATGGGGTCTACCAACTGTGCTGCTTTCCAGCCAGCTCCACTTCATCGGCGTGTCTCATCATGCAACGCGTTTGCTTCCTCCACCAATCTCACAGGGATTTCACTAGGAACTACCCTGTGCCCAGGGCAGCTCCACAGACACTATTATCCTGCAGCACGTCCGTCCACAGCTCAGAAAGGATTTGGGAAAAGCTCTACCCCACTGACTTATTGCATGGGATCATCCAAAGGGTGATAAAGACAAGGGTCCCTACAGTTTTAAAAAGAAACGTAAACCAGTAACATCTGTGAAGCATCCCTCCAGGAGAGATGGGGGACTCCACAAGAAAGTCTCACAGGCAGCACTTGTGAAATCCCTACACTCGGCTCTCACCGGGAAGACCGGTACAACACGACCAAGAAACAAGAAGCGTTCGCACAAGAAGATGCTCGTGATGTATTTGAGCCCGAAGCAGTTTTGAACACATAGTTCAAGTGGAAAGGGGAGTAGGGCAGTGACAGAAGACAAGATAGAAGCAGCTGTGGAAATACCACAATCTTTCATCTGCTGCTCTCTTAAGGCAAAACTGGCCATTGGTGCCATGCAGCTGCTGCCAGCCAGAAGCTCTCGGCCAGGCTGCTCTGCTGGCTCCCACGTTCATGGCACTGGTGCTCCTCATCCTTCTTGGACCTGGGACTGCAGCACCAAACTCCAATAACTCCCGCTGGGGAACGAGCTGCCTTGGCAATTCAAACGGTGCTGCCTCCCACCAGCACGACTGGGATAAACCCTCCCTACGTCAGAGGGGAGCTTGAGAAGCCAAAAGCGACTAGTAAGGAGCTGAGGTACAATGGTGATGAGGGCCATAAATACCAAGACAAGCTCAAGAGCTCACCATGAGGACAATGCTGCCAGAAGCCAAATCTGAGCTCCTGGCAGGCAACGCAGGCTGAATTTAGGCACCTTGGTTCAAAGAGATCTGCAAGACACCCAGTTCAGGCCCATGACTGGACATCTCTCTCCTGGCATTCCACCACACCAGCACATGCCTGGAGCAGCAGGGTGACCCCATCAGTGCGTCCATGGGACAGGCAGCCCTGGATGAGGTAGAGCTAGGCTCCGCTGGCCACACGGGAGGGGACTTGTCCCCCAAGTAGCACACTCAAATTGCCACGCTCCCAGCTGGCAGCGGCAGGATGCTGCTGCTCCCCAATGCATTCAAGGATGCACGGCTGGCCCGGGGCGGGCAGCCCAGCCCTGTGCACCGCTGCCAGCAGTGCTCCCCATGAGCACGTCTGTGCCACGGACCTACAACCTACATGTTGCAGCACAAAGCAAACAATAACAGTGCTGGGGAGGGACGGCCACATCCTGCCCTGCTCCCAGGGCAACGCTCTCATCACAGGCTAGAGCCTCCCCACTCTCTCATTCCCCTCAGGTAGCCCCGCCACCTCACACCTTGGTGGGACCAAGGCCCTCATAACCCTTGGCAGATGCCAGTCCTACAGCCAGAACTCGCTGACAGAGCTTGCCCCATCCTGTGAGGAGAGGAAGGCTCCATGCCGAAAAAGCCCTCTGGTCAGAGCACAGGTACCAAATGCAATAAGCAAGAAGAAAAATGAAGTTATAGCCCCATAAAGTCATCACACAAGGAGGATGAGACTCTTTAAAACAGGATCAGATCTTTTTTTACATGGCAAAGCGGGGACTTGCTGAGAGCTTTGTTCCTGAGCCAAGGGGACAAGCCCAGGAGCCTTAGGAACAAACCACAGGAAAGATTAACGGCTTGAAGTCTTGGAGGGGAAATTAAAAATGTCAGAGGGGCCACAAGAGAAAGCCATGATAAGAGTTGCCAATTGTCAGCATTTACGTCACCACCACCCGAGAGGCTATTTTATTACATTTTAGTCTCCAGGGTCACAATTTCTCATGAGGTGGTTATTTTTGCCACTTTGCTGATCTATGTCCCTTGGTATGTGCCCATAAGCACTGACAACGGCGACCAAGGAGAAGAGGTAAGAACAGCGAGGTAGGACTTCAGACATACTTCTGCCTGAGAGCCTTTCGCTGGAAGGAAATGGCAACAATTACCATAACAGTGAAGTAAATATCACTTCCCCTACGCTAAAGCTGCTTTCATGTCCAAAAAATGCTTTAGAAGAATGAGGCATTATTACTGTAATTGAAAGAGATTACACAGAAAATTAATAACTTTCCCCCCCTCTGTGGGTTTGACAGCACTCACCAGCTCTGTTGGTCCCAGAGCCGGCAGCCTCCCCATGGCACCCGGGGTTTTTCAGGCAGCAGCACCCCACGGCAGAAAGAAAAATTTAGAAAAATCACAAGTTTCACCATCCTGTTCTTCTTTACAGGCAACTCATAGAAGTTCAAGTTCTTATACGTCCCACTTCCCATGGCCCTTCCTCACCTAGGGCCCACGGGGACTTCAAAGCCGCGCAGAAGTGGCAGCAGCGGCCAGAGCCCGGGGCTGCCAGCGGCTCATCAGATGCCTCTGGTTTGCAGAGGGATTGCTGGAAATCGGAGCAATTCCTTCTCCCCTGCAGGGAGGCCAGTGGCCAGCCCCAACAAGATGCCGAGCAGCACACCCCAGCACAGCCACAAAGGGACTGGGAGTTTGGGGTTGATTGCCCCCAGCAGGAAGAGATGGGCAGGCATGCCCTTGCTTTTTGTCGGTCTGCAGGAGCGGCTCAGGGCAGGGCCCAGCTCGCTGCGAGGAGCAGCCGGGCAGGCGGCAGCGGGGCGGGAGCACCTGTGCGCAGGGACGCCTGGGTGCAGGTGGGTACGTGGACAGAAAAGTGAGGTAGCTGGAACCGAACGCTGACATTTTACAGGCAAACGCTGGAGCAGAGGAGAGCAAATTAAGTTACACCACTAAACTGTTTGGATACAAACTTTAATTGTCATTTCCTAACTAATTTTTCTTCAAGTGGGGGTAAGAAGGACTTAGAAACAGGCAGAGGCACTTAACATAGGTTAATATGGCTTCTGTAAACAAAGGCTTTTAACTATACATGGCAAGCAAAAGCAGGGAGCATTCAACGCCACCTCAGTGCGGCTGCTTCCCATAGCATGGGCTGCAAATC
>NW_009215350.1:0-21624 GCF_000690835.1 Fulmarus glacialis
TTCACACGGGCCCACTTCTCGAGCTTGTTTGATCAAGCAAAGGCAAAGGCAGATAAGTAGATGATAAGGATTTTTTTAAAAACTAAAATTCTGATTATTTCTAACACTGCTGTTGCCAATGTAACATATGATGTCAGCAGCATATTTTGAGGGAAGAGAACACCAGCTTGCAAGAGCACCATGCAGCAAGAGTAAAGAGCTTATGGAGAAGACCACAGCATTGGAGGAAAAATCCTTCTCTTGAGGGGTGTTTGTGAGGAACTGCCAAGCAGTTTGCTTGCTTGTAACCATGGTGTGAAAGCACCCACTGTGGGTTCCTACAGTTTGTCTGCGTGAAGATTCCATACACCTTCTTCTCAGAGTTGGGGGTCTTTTTTTGCTGGGTGCTTAATATACAGTAAAACACAGCCTCTGCTTTGACGTGCCTACAGGCTCCTTAAAGCCTAGGTAGAACACACAGACACAGCAAGGAGAAGCTGTGGTGTCAGGGACATGGTATTACACAGCCAGAAACACAATGTGGCACTCCCGTCCCTTTTTAGCCTGTTTTTGAAGGGAAACGTGATATGAACGTGTGCCATCTTTCTTCAGAGAAACTTCCCACAGGTTTCATTGGAACTGGATGAAAGGCAGTGGGACAAATTTTTGTCTCCATGGAGAAAAAAGGCTGTAATGTGAGTTCAGGTTACCTGTTCTTCTAACCTACAGCTGGACAGTCAGCCCACAGGCAACACACACATACCTTTATACCAAGTGTGAACTGCTTCTTGTCTGCCGGGTAGTTAGGGGATAAGTGAGAAAGCTGTGGTATTGTGAATGAGGAGATGAGGGAAATAGGGACTGAGAGTATATCTGTGACCTAAGGAGTCTCTGACTCTTCGCCTTGCTATGAGCAGTCAGCAGCCTGACTAAAGGAGTCAAAGAAGTTCATTTTGGAGGATGTAATGGAAGACATGACAATCACATAATTCAAGAGCATTTCTTTCATGATGCTCATCACAGAAGCACATCTCATTTGTTGACAGAGTGATACAGCAAGATACTAAAACAAGAATGATCTTCAAGATAAGCATGTAGGTCCACAAACTTTCCCTCCAATTTTAGTTGCATAGCTGAGGCGCCCAAGATGGAAGTGGAGTTACTTGGTTCCCACTACACTTGTGGACAGTGGAAAGTGATGGGCCTTATCTGAGGTTTGATTCTGTCTCTCATCATGGACTACAAAAGCAGCCCAGGACAGCCAGCCTCCTGCTGGAGGGACATCTGTCAGGTACCTAACCTTCCATGGGATGACTCTGGACCACAATGGTTGTGTTTCCTATGAAGAAGATGAGGGTCATATGCTTCTGAAGGCAAGCCGAGATGGCGGTCTTGGCGCCATAGACCATATGACTGCAAACAGGAGAGCGAGGGTCAGGGTGCAGTTGCATGATCAGCTGAAGATGTGTAGCTACACAAGTACCCAGGTCAATATAAGGGAGTGGGCAGGAAAGTGAGATGGCCCCTTTCAACAGCAGCTTAAGTTGATTATGAAAGGCTACCCTTAAGCAGGGCAGGGGAATGTAGCTGGTGGGAGTGGGATGAGAACTAACTGGGGGCTGTAGCACGGTGGGGAGTTTCAGCAATTGCTGCACCATCTAACAGCAAAGGTACCACATGATGAGATCTGCCATTGCCTTTGCTTGATCATGCAGGGCCTCTGTGGGCATTAAGTATCACTTTTTAATAAGAATCATTCCCGCAGGGTTGGCTGCGTGCTGTACACTAAGGGCAATGACACCTCATAAGACTGTTCATATTAATGTACCAGAGAAAGCTTTTTATCTCCATCAGGCAGATAATGGGCTTAATTTTCCAGCTTTATTTTTGCTCAATGCTTTTTTTTTTTTTGGTTCTACAGCAATTGGATAACAGCACAGAGAGCCTATATCACGTGTCCATCTGGAGGAGCAGATTGACCATTTTGCCGTGCTTGTCAGTATGCCGGTCTGCTGTGCACTGTCTATACTACCTTAGTACGGATGGAGGAGTGAACATCCTGGCGCCATTATCTCCATTAGAGAACATTCAACTGCAGCTCTGCAGGAAAATGCTGCTCTGATGGGAGTGTGAAAGAGGTTTCTCGTCTTGTCGCTGTGCTGTGCAGAATATCCCCTTTGTTATTGCTTCTGAACATCCTTCATGAGTTTGAGGTGGTGTGCAAAGCAGGGCATGCTGAGAAGCACATTATCCTGCAGCCCTGCATTTGTCAGATGCTATTAAACAGCAGGGAAATGGTGAATCTGTCACATCCTGCTTGTTCAAAAGATTATTGATGCTGCATAATTCATCAAAGCATGACCTAGCAGTGGGTTCTGCTGCCAGAGGTGTCCGGTAACTGCTTCTGTTGCCCATAAAGTGATGCTCCTTGTTTATGAAAATAGCCTCTGGTTTTGTGTCTGCCCATGAGCCTTTCAATTAATACACCTAAAACGGTCAGTCTTGCTTTGGACACAGATAAAATGCGAAAGTCCTGTTCAGTGAGAAATGCTACCATTTTGACATTTCTTTGTGTTTTGGAATGGGATTGAAATAGGGAGATACTGACATTTTCTGTGCAACAGAAATCTCGGGAAGTTTCAATTAGGAAATATTACAGTGCTTTTTTTCTGACATTATGTATACAGTGATTTTTTTTTTTTTTTTTACATTCCCAGAGTTGAAATATTTTGATTTATTAACAATGAACAAAATATGCTGATCTGTAGTGTTCAGTTTTGAATTATTTCATTACTTCCTGATAGCAATTATTTCCTGATAATGAAGTACTGCTCGATGGGAGTTGCAGTTCAGAAGCTTGGCGCGTTCACTCTGACCCTCTCCCATTGCCTGATTTACTTCTCGTGTAGCACATCATGCAATTTGGTCAGAATGAAATGTGAAATCTTACTGCCTGATGTAGTGATAAAAGAATCTAGTCTGTACGGTGTAAGAGAGGTTCGGGGGTTGGTTCCCATGAAGCAGCATGCCGCAGCGGGAAAATGGAAGTTCGTGTTCCAGTGTTCTGATTCTCAATGCGGTATTGTGGGTCAGCTAAAAAATCATTCATGTCAAGTATTTATAGGTTGAATACTTCCTCTGAGTTTCCTGGATAGAAGATTGAAAATGTAGGTGGCTAAAAAACTGAAAATATCTGCCAGTTTGGAAATGCACTTCCCATGCACAAACTGGGGCTGGGACCCAGTCTGCCTAAAATCTCTCTTTGCCATAGACTCCATCCTAGCTCACATACTTACCAGGTTTGCCTAACCCTGTAGGTAACTCTTCATTAAATGTCTCCTGGTAAGTCTGAGAGGTCTTTAGGTCCATATCTTGATTCACCAACACAGGGTTAGAAGAGACATTTCAGGGAGACAGCTACTTATCTCCTTTCTAAGCTCTGCTATGGGCTAGTTTTGTGTGGATTTCCAGTGGAGTGGATTTCCAGCCAAGTCCACAGGAGAAGCCTGGAAAATCAGATGTCCTCAAGACTGCTCAAGGTGGTGACTTCTGAAATAAAAAAGTGGTTGGAGCACTGCCCCGAGAAGGGACACGTCTTCGTGCAGGGCAGCTCCAGGGGGAATGCAACCTGGGCCTCTCACAGTGTAAGAGAGGGACCAGACTGCCAGGTCGTGGCCAGATAACCCAGTGACTGTTCTGCTGGAGCCAGGTATACAAGAGTCCTAGGGCCAAAAAGCAAATGCAAGAGGGAGACTTCTCTAACCTAGGGTTATTCAGGTGGCATGGGAGAAAACTCTGCTCGTTTCTTCTAGGGACATTTTGCCTCTTGTGTGGTTTAATGTAAAATGCATACATACTCCACGGAGAAGGAGTTGTAGCTCCAGTTCCCCGTACCTCCAGATAAGCCTAGCTGCTAGGGTTGCTGACCTGAGGTTATATCTGCTTGTGCCTGCTTTGGGCCAGGAGCCCTGCAAGGATGGCCAGCTGCAGCAAGGATGGTGTTACCAGATACCCAAGTCCTTATGGCACCTCCCAGGGCTGGTGGCTCCCCCCACCCACCCTCCATCCCAAGGGAGCAGAGCACTTAACCCATTGCTTCCCACTTCACCCATGGGTGTTTGTGTCACTAGATCGCCACTGTTGTCATAGCTGTCCCGCTGGGCACCTCTGGCCGGGGGAGGGCTGGGCAGCTCTTCATGCCAAGAGGGTTGTCCTCTGCAGGCAGCACTGTTCCCTACAGAGTGAGGGGGGAGGAAAGGAATTAGGAAGACATGATCATCCTCCACAGGTTTTTCAGAGGCAGCAACCTCTCTCCATGCACTCAGCAGGGGATGTAGGCAACTGGGCTAGACAGACAGGTACCTGTCCTGTCTGTCCTCGAGACAAGGCAGCTTGAATTTCAGTGAAGTTGCACCGAAATGAGGCAGCTGGCACAGACAGACTTGGCAGCGCCCACTGCTTTCTGTCAGATTGTCTTTCTGATCCTGGTTTCTGGGCAAGGAACGGAGGGGAGGAAGAACCACAGGGCAAGACTGCCATTCTGCTTTGCAGGACTTTCTTTTTTTCTCCGCTCAGCAATATTGCATCAGCAATAAAATAAAAATAATATGTAGAGAAGGACCCTTCCAAAGCTCAGTCATAAAATATCAGGCCAGCTTCAGTTCCCAGCTTTAGGACATCAAGTGCGACAGCCCCACAGCATTTGGGCTGACTGCTTTAACCTCTCATGGGTTGTTAATACTACCTAACAGAGGAGTAAAAAGTTTAGAATTGTAAAATACTCTTTCAATCCTGGTAGTAAAGACCTCTTAGCAATATTAGTGCTTTGCCAACTCAGAGAGAACTAATCCCCTTCTGTCATAGGAAAGAAAAAAATGTAATAGCTGTGAGAACTGTGGAGCTTATTTTCAAATAGATGCCTCAGCATTTTGATATTTTCTGTGGGATTAACTAGTAACACAGGAAGGCTAATACATATGCAGAGCTTTCAATTTGCTTCTGTGACAATTTGCCAGGGGCAAATTGAACTGTGTCATGAGAAATGGTGTCGTTTCCCCCCCTTCCTTGTCAGTTGAAGCAAAAAGACTTGTTAGTAACATAGAAACAGTTTGCAGGGGAAGTTTCTCTTAGCTCCTTGCCTCATATTTCTGCTTTTCTTATGTTTCTCTTTTTCTTACCAAAACAGAAAGGGCTGCCATTTTGTAAGCACAGAAGCCACATAATGAAAGGTGTAAAAGTGTTGCAGTAAAAGCATCTTTGCTAACATAAAATAGATACTGAAGCTCTTTCTGTACTGTTTTGTTACACTTTTCCCCCTTCAGCATAGTCGCTTCTAGCTCAAAAAAAGATGATTTGCTCTGCTGTACGTATAACCCTGGCTCCTAACGATGGCTTTGCGCTGTGCTTTGGTGGTCTTCTGAGGCTGGCTCTGCGAGCATCTGGTGCTGATGGGCACAGGCAGCGATGGCTGCAGAATACTAATGCTGGGGCTGGCTCCCACAAGGCTCCACTTTTGAAAAATGCTTTAGCCATTCAGTGTCCATGCACCATGCTGGGCAACAGGAGGGCAGAAAAGCCATGCTCAGGGATTTTTTTTTCAATGCAGAGCAAGAAGCCGACAGGAACGATGGCTCTTTGCTGCACATTGTTGTGCCCAGGCTTCTTTCAGAGCTGCAGTCATTTATATGCATAAATATCAAGCCTGTCACTTGTTGCAGCCTTTGATACCATTTGTGTAACAAAGGAAACGGAGGGAGAAAAGAGCTGAACATCCTCTATTCCAGTCTTAGAAAACGAATGACTGCGTAGCTATGGCGATTACTTTCTTTCTGGTTTTATTAGATCACTGTCCTCTGCAATTTGTTTTCCTTCCTGTCCTGCTGCCCCATGTAAAGGACCATGAGAGGACCTCCCCCCACACCCCCTTTGTCTTTCTCCTACACTGTGACTATCCACAGGGGATATCTCAAAAGAATTACCTACCAGTAACAATTGCCACAGCAAAGCCTCTTGCCGTATACTGACAGAGATATTTTTTTTGCTTCAATTTTTTTCTTCCATTAACTATCTGACAAAGTCACTCCACATCAACCATTTCATGCAGAGATACGAGAACTCTGCTGTAATTGTATTTTTGATTATTTGCTTGATTTTTCAGTATCTCCCCTAGGCAAAATGCATGCTTGCTATTTGCTCTGTATGTTTCCCAGTCATCTCTGGAAAGCTATGGAGTTGCATCGAGCTTTTCTCCGGGTCTTGCAGCTATTCTGTATTGAAAGACAACTAAAATACACTACTTGTATAATACTGCTTTTCCATTAAAGCAATTGCTAAAGTATCACAGGAATGTTATTCTGATGCCAGGAGGGAGGAGGGAGAGGTTCTTACTGATTGCCAATAGGAGAGGAAACAGCCTGTGAGACAATCCCCCTATTAAATGTGGTCTGCAGAATGAAAAGCTTGGGAAGCCTTTCTAAGGCTTCACACATTTAGGCTTTGTGCCCAGGCTCGGGGTCTCAGACATGGAGGTGGTTTCAGAACACCACACAGGGGGAACCGTTTCAGCAAACATATCCAGAATACCTGGATAATTTATTAAACTGTCCTGGATCTCCATTCACATGCATCTTTATTGGCATGCAAGTCCAGCAGAACAGAAGTGACAATTTCTCCCCTGCCTTCCAACCAGCCGTTGCTCTGCTTCTGAGCTATCGAAGAGGTTTCAGGGACAGCAACAGATAGAGCCCCTGTGAACATTCCCAAGGCTAACTAGAGGTTTCTTTTTTCCCCTGAGTAAGTGTAATTTTTTGTGTTTCCTGCTTTTACCAGTCTTTCCTAGTCTTATAAAAATCTTGAAGCAGTAGTATTATAGTCTTGATGGTCTGAAGATATAAACAGTTCAAGATTTGTAGGGACAAGTAATATCTTTTCCTGAAGAAGTGCTTGTGTGCCTGAAGGCTTGTCTGCTTTTTTTCCCAACTGTATCAGCTGGTCTAATAAAAGATATTACCTCTCCCTACAAACTTCGCCTTACTTATTAAAACGGTTGCCTCCAGGACACCGAACACTCTTAACTGGGTGGAAAACTCCAATGTCAAGGTGATAGACTGGAGTTCAGTGGTGTGATTTCCATGCCCAGAGCCAATTGGCACAAATTAAAACAAGGTGGGATGAACACTGTCCACCTCGATCATTCTGCACATCATTAGTGTCCCTTTCACACCATTCAACGACAGTATTTTTGTCTTTCCTACCTCTCACCTCTATGGGGCAGCTCTTCTCCAACACAGAAACGCACATTGGGTAACATCTTTCGGATGCTACCTCAGTAGAAACAGCATCTCTTACGGTATACTTGATGAAACTTCTCTGTCTTCAGATTATTTTCTTGGTTGCTATATCTCTGTACATTATTTTTAGTTTACTGCAGGTGAGCTTGAGATAGATGAAAAAAAAGCCCAGTGTGACTGAGTAGACTGTTTCTCCTTTAAGGGTCACCTAAATGTTGACAAGTGGGTTACAGATCTTAAAGGATATTTTTCTTTTTATTCTCTAAGGTGAACTTTCTGTGGAAGGCATACAAGACCCATTCCTTGTTAGTGTACATATTATCACAGACCCAGGTGAATCCAAGACTCTTCAGCAAGCCATCGATAAGCTTCTAGCCTGGATCCATCCAGACCTCCAGCTGTTTCGAGTCTCAGAAAGACGAGCGCCCAAGAAGCACAGGAAGCCAGGTAAGGCTGGTGTTTCTCAGCCAGCCCTTGCCGTCATTCTGTTTCTGCAGGAGGAATATGGAGAAGAACCGATCTTGCAGCTCCACGAAACGTTTCAGCGGCCACCTTGGCATTACCACCACACGGAGCAAGTGCATGGGAATTTCCTCCCTTACATGCCATGCAGCCAGGACTTTTACACTTTGGCTCCAGAGACTCCTCTGTGGGCCATTCGCCCGGTGCACTACGGGAAAGAAATTATCCGCTTCACTATATACTGCAGGAGCGAAAACTTTGTGGACATTTTGAAATTGTACGAGTTAATACTGAAAAGACCAGTGTGTCAGAAAAAAGTGGACTTTTGTGTTTTTCCTGTCTATTCTAACATGGAAATAGACATTCAGTTTTCTCTAAAAAAACTCCCAAAGGGGCAGGTGCCAATGCCAACAGAGTCAGCAGTGCTGGAATTCAGAGTAAAAGATGTGGGGCAGCTTGTGCCTCTCTTGCCCAACCCTTGCAGCCCCATCAGTGAAGGCAGGTGGCAGACAGAAGACCACGATGGAAATAGGATCCTTTTGCAGGTAAGTTCAGTACAAGGGAAACAGAAGCACGTTTATTGGTTTTGTGCAGGAAAGCTTAACCTGCAATGGCAGCCAGAAAAAGAGGCTTTTTTTTTGCTCTATCCTAGCAGAAAGAGCCAGGACAGTACCGCTAAAGAAAGAACTTGAAACCCCTTGCTGTATGTGTAACTAATCAGGAAAGCAGTGGATGATACTATCCAGATATCAGTCAACCTCAGTTTATGCAGAGAGTGATGTGAGATGAGGTAGCTGTTTAAAAGAATGAGGAGCGAAAGAATTATGAGCCCGAGTGGAGAAATGATGGCTGATGGGTGTAGTTTTATAAGAAATACGGGCACAGAACTGACAGGGGTTTATAAAATAGCTCTCAGTTATGAGATTTTTATGGAAGACAAGCAGAATTCCTGATGGTACTCATTATTTTTTAGCATCACGGGGTGACAAACTGCATCTCTCTTTTGCACAGTGATTATCAGGATGGGGAGAGAGGTGGTGAAGGAAAAGAAATGTACACTGAAGAGCAGCCTGAGAGAGACATTCCAACAGACTCTCTCTTTCAACTAATCTCAAGTGCTCGTAACCAAGTCCTGAAAGAGAGTTTATTTGTTAAGACATCTGTAGGCACCATATCTGGGCAATGTATCAGCATGCTCTGCTTCACTACACCACATCCGAGGGAGATAAAGGGGATAACAAGCAGCAAGCTCTTAATAGCTGCCTGCCCTGCAGAGGGGTTATCTGTGGCAATCCAGCGCCAGGTTAATGTGCATTCCTGCAGTGCAGAGGTATTTATTGCTGCTTAGCGTTTGAATCAAGGAGCACAGACCCTCACCTTTGGAAGACGGTGGTTTCAAAGAAGGGTATTTTTTTCGAGTGAATTGCATTCATGAAGCTTGTCAAATTGTCCGACCTTGTTTCTGTGGAAGAGGCATTGTGGGTGCAGAGGGATGGAGAGATTGTCTCACAAATGGAAACTGGAAGAGTAGGGTCATCTGAGCCTAGCCAAAGTCTGAAGGGAGCTCTGACTGCCCTCGGAAAACATGCTACAAGGTAAACAGCAGGAACAGGAAAAGGCTATTTCACTAAATGACTCTTCTGGCACAGGAGCAAAAAACTGTCGATAAATAGATTTAAGTTGGCAGTTGTACATATTGATGGCCAACTACATAACAGCCACCCAGCGGGTGCAAACAGGTTAATACACTAATTCAAGACAGGATGGTCAGTTAAGGAAAAGGGATTATATGATGGAGCATGGGTTATAGGAAACGCTGGATTTGGTGATCCGTGGACTCCTTATATTCTTTTAACTTGTTCTGAGTTCAAAACAATTTTTAAAGTAACAGGACAACCTTTTGACTTCTCACAGAGTGCTGCTGTTAACAATATTATCAACGCCAGAATGTTGTTAATAACTTCTTCCCAGTTATATGAACGCAAACAATGACCTCCTAGTATTTTTCAGCCTGCCCATCAGTTGGTACTTAGAAATCATCGGAATATTTTTATTTACTTTGTATGGATACTGCACCTTTTTACAAATTAAAATTACCAATTATACCCAAAATGGTAGATTAACTTCACTGTTAAATTACAGGCAGTGTTTAATGTTTGAAGTTTGAATATACCTCCATGATTAGACTAACAAGATGTGACCTCTGTGTTTTTCTTGGTGTGCTTACAGGGACTTGGATACTTGCCAGACAAATTGATCCATGTTCTTAACCCATTTTACAAATGCAATTACCAAGGGGCTTAGATAAAGTCAGTGCAAGAGAAAATAAAGTTATTCATGGGCAGGATAAGTCTGTTTAATACCACAGAAACTATTCCTTCATTTGCAAGGAAGCCCTTCAAAATTATTTTGTCACAGTAGCTTTTACACGTTGGCAAGTTAGCTCCAAGGGTGCAGCTATATACCAGCTGAGGCAAAGGGTAAGCTTCAGTTGGCTTTAGCAGAGCAAGGCTTAAGAGCACGTTTGCATCCTGTGGGAAGACACCCACACTGCTTCACCAGTGCTAAGCCCAGAAGCAGGAGCTCTGGGGAGCTCTTGTCAGAGCAGGGGTGTCATGGTTTAACCCCAGCCGGCAACTAAACCCCAGGCAGCCGCTCGCTCACTCCTCCGGTGGGCTGGGGGAGAGAATTGGAAGGGTAAAAGTGAGAAAACTCCTGGGTTGGGATAAAGACAGTTTAAGAGGGAAAGCAAAAGCCGCGCACACAAGCAAAGCAAAACAAGGAATTCATTCACTACTTCCCATCGGCAGGCAGGTGTTCAGCCATCTCCAGGAAAGCAGGGCTCCATCACGTGTAACGGTGACTTGGGAAGACAAACGCCATCACTCCGAACATCCCCCCCTTCCTTCTTCTTCCCCCAGCTTTATGTGCTGAGCATGATGCCATATGGTACGGAATATCCCTTTGGTCAGCTGGGGTCAGCTGTGCCAGCCGTGTCCCCTCCCAGCTTCTTGTGCACCCCCAGCCTGCTCGCTGGTGGGGTGGGGTGAGGAGCAGAAAAGGCCTTGACTCTGTGTGAGCACTGCTCAGCAGTAACTAAAACGTCCCTGTGTTATCAACACTGTTTCCAGCACAAATCCAAAACACAGCCCCATACCAGCTACTATGAAGAAAATTAACTCTACCACAGCGAAAACCAGCACAAGTGGGAAGAATATGTAAATAATGTAGCTAAGAATATACCATATACTGATATACTGAATATATGGCCAGTTTTATCGGTCTTGTCCAAATTCCTGGCTGCTTCTGGGCATAATCTGCACAGAGACAGCTGAAGTGCTAATCAACTTGCACTCCTGGCAGTGCAACGTGGGAAGCGGGAAAGGTTAATAACTGATGGGACTGGTTTGGCCATGCATGTTTGGGAAGCAGGGATAGTGAGCAGAGAGAAGAAAGGGCAGAGATGGCTCCCTTAAATTATGAGAATGTCTTTGGATAGGGTAGGAAAGGTAAAATAACATTTTGGCAGAATTTCCTAGCTACTCTGCATGAGGGGGGACATGCAGACAGACTTGGGAGGAAGGTGAGTGACAGCAAATTAATATCTTGCCTAGGTAGTGTCTCAGTGCTTAAGCATAAGACCTACTGCCATTTTACATGCCAAATGGTGCCTGAGCCACCCAGAAGAGGTGTCCTGGCAGATTAGTCTCAGGACCTACAGGAGGGCTGTGCCCTCCTGGAATGCCAGGCAGGCACCCTAGGAGATGCCAGAATGGACCAAACACCTATGTTCAGGCACCTGATTCACCCTGTAATAACCAATTTCTTGCTGAAATCCCTCCCCCTCCACCATCTTCAGCACCAAGAAACAAACAACATTGCCAGAAAGCCAAGACAAATAAAAATCCCAAGAAATGTGTGGTTTGTTACCAGTCTATGCTAATCCTGCCTGAAACAAGGTAGTCAGATCTGGCATTGTAAGGCTTTTATCCCAGTTATTGTGCTAATGAACCTATACTGTTTATAGGGTTGCTATTTTCTGCCTAGTGTTGCTTTATACAGCATCCTTGAAGTAACAGTGCAAACGTTAATGGATCACAGCTTTTAGTTAGAGGGATTTTTTTAGCTGATTATCTGAGTTAATCAGCCAATGTTCTTCTTACCTATACCAGGCAACTGTAATCTAGAGTTCAGAAGTGATATAATCATATTTAGGAAACATGGTTTATTACCTGAAGCTTTGGTTCTGAGAAAAGATTGCTTGTGGACCCAACCATTAAGAACGATTAACCTGCTGCTGTGCTACCTGCAAGCTCAGGTCTCTGCTACCTTGGAGATTTCTCCATCGCTTGGTGTACAAAATGAGTACTCTAGATCTATGGTCAGGCAGTAGTCATTCCCTAATGGTTTCATGAGGTTAGCTGCAGTCATTTCTGTACAAGATCAGTATGTTACTGTTGAATACGTCCTTGGAGTTGCCAGAAGTCAGTCTGGGGGTGCAGATGTCTGCCAGCTGCATGCATAAAGGCATTCTGTGCTAGGCATTCGCAGTGCCAAATGCCTGAAGATGGAAAGCAGCATGAAGGTTACATGCCTACACAATGTATGTTATGTTATATATGTTGTACAGAAAGAAGAATCTAAAGATAATAGCTGAAAACCTCTGTGTTTATTCAGTGTATTATATACAGGTGTCTGTGAGACTCATGAACTCATCTCTTCATCCCCTTTTATCTGGGGCCACGAGGAGAACAAAAGTGCCTTTATTTCCCTCAGCTTATATAAAATATGTACTTATCTGTATGAAAAATACGGTTGTAGTCAAACTTCACACTCAAGGTAGCTGAACGCAGAAATCAGGGAGAGAGATTTTTCCATGATGCACAACGGACTCAATGTATTTTAGGGAGCAGAGACAGTGCCTTCTTACAGAGTGCTGGAGACTGGCCGTGACTGAAGCAAGGAGCTGGGACAAGACAACTCAGACAATGCAGAAGATACCCTGTCTTAGATATATGGGCAGCAAGGGTTGGTATTACTGAGCTGCTGAGGTAAAAATAATTACAAGATCTGAGGTTAGGACAAAGCTTTTCCTTTTCCTCTCCCAGCCCCATCTGAGACTAAAAGAAACATTTTACTCTCCTCTGCAGCAGGAGGAATGGTTTGCTTCTCCAGCTTATCTTGACCAAGGAGAGGCAAATCTTGGGAGGCTCAGGGTCTACTGTTTCTGTTGAGAGATTTAGGACACAGATCAGTGTGGTCATGGTTGCATTTACTTCAGCTGACCCACCAAACCCTTCCAGACCTCACCTGGCTCTGCATTTCCTCTCTCCAACACAAAGCAGTGTTCCTTCTTCTTCCCTTAGTTTCCAGTTTGGGTGCCTTGATGGTCATCCAGCATTCATATGATGTTGATAAAACATGCAAATAGTCTGGGAGCATTAGTCAATCTGCTACCATTTTAGAAGCCTTGGGCTTTGTGGCACCTCTGTCTTATGCCCCTGCCTGAAGCATACAGCAATTTAGTCTCCTGAAAACTGAAATGCTTTCGTCTGCCTGAAGTGTCAGCAGGCTCAGTAAAGAGATGGCTTAATGATTTGTAAAATGATGAACACAAGGTCAGACTGGATGATATAGTGTACCCCTGTAGTCTTAAGTGCAGTTAAATCATCTCATCCCTGTTACTCAAAGCATTACCAACTACAGACTCTGGGAAATAAAGAAAAGAAAGTGCAGTCCCACTACTGCAGTCTTGAGTCACTACAGTTAAGTACAAGTGGAAGAGAGAAAGATGAGCAAGTAAACCAGGAAGCAGCGAGGTAAAAAGGAAAGACCAAAACAGGCAAAGAGAGGGCACTTTTGCAGAGAACAGTTTGGTCTGCAAGAAGGAAAATGGAGGTGAAAAAAGAGCTTCAAGCTTGCTTGAATTAATAGTGCAGATAGAGCAGATCTGAACACGAAGAGGAAGAAAGGCAAGAAAAACATCAAGGACAAGCAAGGATGTATACAGAGCACCTTTACAAAAATTACTTTTAGTTTCTGTTGAAACTGGTGAAAAAGACAGACTTTGGGAGTAAAAATTGTCTCAGTCAAGGAAGGTGCCTTCAGCTGATTTAATTAACCTGTAAGTCTAATACTAGCCTCCTGTTTTTAAAAATTTTCTACTATTTTAATTTTTAAAAAATTTTTTTAATTTTTTAAAAATTTTCTACTATTTTTGCTTTCCTTTTAGTGCTGCAGGTGTTTGGTTCTTCTTAGTGCTAATGATTGGTTTTGGGGGGGACACAGCAAATCAGTCACTAACTCAAATAGGAGGAGATTTTTTAGTTGTTTTTCTTCATCCTAAGGTACTTTCTCTCTGTCTTTTCCATTAGTGCAGTTATGTTTCATGGCATAGTAAGATCTCTGATGACTCTGTACACCCAGCAAAAACTCTTGAAAGTGAATATATAGAATCATAGAATCATTAAGGTTGGAAAAAACCTCTAAGATCATTGAGTCCAACCGTCAACCCAACACCACCACGCCCACTAAACCATGTCCCTAAGCGCCACATCTACACGTCTTTTAAATACTTCCAGGGATGGTGACTCCACCACTTCCCTGGGCAGCCTGTTCCAAGGCCTGACCACTCTTCCAGTAAAGAAATTTTTCCTAATGTCCAATCTAAACCTCCCTTGGCGTATATTTAGCATTACAAGACACCCACCTGTTCTAGTTTTGTGAACACAGTACATGCCACTTTTCAAATACTTTCAATTCAATTTTAAATCTAATTTGTGCATTTTGCCTTTTGTTATGTTGCCCTTCTGAGTATATTTTGCCTTTCAAGTCAGACTTATTATGGTGATACTGAGGACTAACCTCTGCCACTTTTTCTTGTCTTGATTTTTTTTTCCCTGGATCAATCCCACTGGCTTTAATACAATTAAACAAACACTGTCACACTCCTGTTGAGCAAGGCAGGCAAAATCTGGGCTCGAGATGGTGATGTCATTGCCGTGCTGGCTGTTTGGCTGGATTCTGACCTCAGCGGGGCCTTGCTGGCAGTGCTTGATACAGCGGGGCCTTACTGGCAGTGCTTAATACAGATAATGCGTAATGAGATCACTATCTGCTTTCTTAAAAAGCAGATAACTTAAAATAGACTGCAGGAGCACTCGTGGATTTTTTGTGTCAAGTAAAGGCAGCCCAAGTGAAGTCAAAAGTGCATTTCTGCGAGCCCAAGTTGTTTATGGCGTTCCCGGATATTCGTCATGAAATTCTTCTGCAGACCATTGTAATACACAAAGACTCTAAATCCCTTCAGGCTTCAGAAAGATTTGCGCGGAGATTATAAATGAGCAGCAGATTAGCGCCAGATGAAAAAATCTGTTCTGTTAGAGAGCTAATCTCAGTCAGTTTAGTCAATGGCTGGGTTTATTGTGTGTCTTTATGGCGAGGTCTGACAGATCTATCTCTCTGTATTTGGAATTTCAGTCAAAATCAGCGTGTCGGTTTGGATCGAGTCTGTGTCCTCTCAGATGGCTGACTCCCTCTGCAGCATCTCTGCCGCGCTTGTGCCTGACGCAGGCAGCGTGGCTGTACCAGGCAGGGCGCCACCGGGCTGCAGCCAGGTAACGGCAATGCAGAAGGCAAGCAAGAAAGAGAAGGCTGAAGATAAGAGCTTAAAAAAAAAAGAATTCAGAAAAATTAAAGCAGATGCAACGGCTTTCAAAGCCAAGGGAAGAACTGGGGAGGAGGGAGAAGGCTGTTGTGCTGAAAAGAGTAGCTGCATGCGCATCACGCTCTCCTCAAGGCACAAAAATAGGTCTTGCTGTTTTCAGCACCCCATGGCCGAAAGGGCGGTGGAAGATCAGCGTCTCCTGCTTGCTTGTCATGGTTTCTCCCGAGAGCAGTCACACATGGAAATCCAGTTTGAACTTTATGGGACTGTCAGGCACGGTAAGGTTAAAACGAAGAGGAGTGATCACATGAACGCACAGACTGCATGCAGCTCTCCCTGTGCCGTGCCGGGGTGGTACAAGGGAGCACAGACAACGGCCTTGGCACAGGACTAGGAGCTAGTTTTGCCTGAGTTTTAATCCTGGCTAAATCATCGAATCCTCTCTGTGATCTCTGACAAGCTACGGAATGTAGATATAGAAAAGTCTTGTTAGTCCACATAATCCAGTTCTCTACAATATAGGATTAGCCTGTAATCTTTATTCACTAGTATTTCATGAGATGGAGCTTCCGACACTCTACCTGTAGTACAGTTGTACAGTCCGGTATTCTCACAGTCAGGAAAGTTTTCAGTTATGTTGCTTTAAGATGAAAGTATTAAAAAAATTTCCCCCTATTATTTCCCCTTTCTGCCCATATCATGAAGAGCAGCATTGGAAAATAGGTCTTCTAAATCATAACACATCTAAACAAAGAAGGATCGAGGTAAACAATTCCTATAAACAGAGCTGTTCAGAAATAAGCTGCCTTAGTGATGTCTCTTGGCCTGCCCTGCAGGCAGCCAACCTAAGGGCAAGCTGTACTTGTCCCCGTCTCCTCACTGATTCACCAGTACCTCCTGCCAGGCCAACTGGGCTTGACCAGGAACTGTGATCCAGTAGCAGGAATAACAGCAAATACCTTGTATAAAATGAAATACTCTTATCTGTCCACAGGAACATTAAAAGAGCTAGGGAAAAAAGTTAAAAATAACAAAACGTTAAAACTAATACATTACGTAAAGTAGATTTTTCTTGTTAGTGTAAGTATGTTCCAGTTAGGCCAGGTATGTAAAGCTGTTCGGCTGCACGGGGCAGGTTGCCGCTTCCAAGTGCTCCCACTTAGAAGTGCATTTTCCCTTTCCTTTGAGTCTCTACTTTTTATCTGCATTTTGGTTAGCAAGTTCCTACATGAGAGCCCCCAGGTTTCTAGCAGGGGTGTTTCATCTCACCTCATCCATTTATCCTGGCGTTGCCCTCCGCTCCACACCCTCGTAGGCGATGCCTCGGGTAAGCATCCTTTTGAGTACTGGTAATTTGGTTGCACCTGTAGTCACTGTGTTGCATAGCTACAATCCAAAACTAACACAAGCTGATTTAAACTGGAGGGTTTGTATATATTAGCAAGAGCTCAAAACAGCTATTCTTCTGTCTGTGCTTTATTCCCAAAATGCTTAAGACTTTACCTGTATGAATAAATTAAACGTGCCCAGGAGCATTCCCAGGCACTGAAATCCCTGATAAGGAGTGGCCCGTGCGTGTGCTTGCAGGCCAGGCAGGATACAGCAGATACCTACAATTACACATCTGAATCAGACCCAGTATCTCTCACCAGGTGACCTGAGAGACCAAATTAAATTACTTTTTCTTTGGAACACGTGTCAAAAGTTATGTCAATAAATAACAGATTATTACCATCATCTAAATGCACGAGACACTAGTGTGCAAAATGTGCAAAATGTCTCCTCTATACACCAAAGCAAACACATGGGAGTCATCTCTGCAGGATTTGGTTCAGCTCCAGATCGTAGACACCAAAAACTGGTGTCTAACTGCAGGTATTTTTGTGTGAGCTACAGTCTGTGTTCTCTGTAGTCGATGGATACGTACTCATTACAGCCCAAGGACCTAGAGAGCAATTCAGCTAACCAGATACAGGAATTTCCTTTAGGGAAAACTGAATTGCTCTCCAGACTCCATTGGCTGTATTAACTAGACAACTAAATCCTACCTGTGATGTCTGTAGGCTCTGCTTTATATATATATAGGCAGATGGTATGGTCTGCACAAGGTAGAGGCAAGGCTTTCATACTGCCCACAGAACTCTCCCCAGTGCAAGTGTCAGGTCTGTCCCCAAAAGCCTTGTGTTTTCAGGAACAGTTTTGTCCGAGTTGTTACCAGTGTTTGTGGTCCCAAGGGCCTCCTTACCTTTTCACAAACAAGAAGACTGCACTTGCTTGGATCCTTTGTTTCTTTGGATACTTGATCTGCCGAATTATCAACTAGGTCTACGAAAACAAAAGAATATAGCATAAAAACTAGCCATGGTCAGGCAATCCACCATTTTCTCTCTGAGAGATAGAAGAAGTGTTCTGGAGGTGCTTCTATTGATTCAGCAAGTGTGGTGGTTGAGTCCATGTAGCGTATCTGATATCAGAGCTACTGAACAGAAAAAAATAGTACCTTTGGTTAATGCAAACAGCAATATAATGCGGAGTGTTTTCTTGGAAAAACTCATCAAAAGAGTGCAGTGATTTGGTTGTGTACTTTCAGCATGTCATATTATTATTGCTGGGTTATCTAGAAATGTCTTCATTTAAGAAACAGCTGGTATTTTCTTCATGGACACAAGCCTTTTATCTTGCTGAGTAATTTTTTAAACAAATTGTCTCACCTATTTCATAAACAAAATAATGTTGCATGTGGAGGTCTAAAGTGATTTCTGGTTAATGTTTTGTTGACAATTTTACTTACTTTATTTGACTTTTTTGTACTCAATTTCTTATCAGTTAATGAAACTGCCACACTACTGTGGTTAATTTACCCATTAATTCATTTAATTCTTTATGGCATTAAGGAAAAAAGCTTATTATATTATACAGAAATAGGTTATGAATTAACATACCTCATTACATATACGTTGGTGTATATATAGATATTCATCTACAACACCTAAGTGAACTCCTATGGTTTGGCCGTCCTATAAATCACATCTAGCTAGACAATCACGAATGAGCAAAACGTTTTTTGCAGATATGAAAATCCTCTTTTGCCTATAAAATCACTGCAGTAAGAAACAGAAGATGGTTATGACAGATCTGGGTCACTAAGACAATGTGATGTGCACTAACAAGATGTTAGAAGCAGCAATGTATGGAGTTCTTTTAGAGACAGCGGATACAAAGGACCTCCTTGGTTGCCAGGTCTCATCCCTTTCTGTCACATCATATAATCTCTTTGGTAAAACAATCAAGTTCCATCTTTATCCATTATTCACCCCAGAAGACTCTTCTACTTCTGTTGTTACTAGAAACCTTTTACTAGTTTGTGGTTCAGGTTTTTTAATGGATACTTCATCTTTTTTTTTCTTTCTTGTGGCTGCATCTTTTTCAGTTTGAATTTATTCTTTTTCACATAGGCATGATTTGAGTCATGAGCAGCATTCTGGATGAGGCCATAGCAGTGTTGTACACAGCGCATTAATACTTTTTTAACTCACTTGAGACTGCCCAGAATCATGTTTGTCACAGCCTTGTCACTTTAATAGCACATAGTGACCAAGATACCTAGTACTTTCTTCTCTGTTGTTTCTAGCTAACAAGTCCCATAGCTGAGGTTAATGTTTATACTCAAGATGTGATGATGATGTTTCAAGGCTGCGATAGATCAGCTGTGTCTGAACCTATCCTGTGCTGCCTACCAACTGCTACATATCTACATCAGAAACAATCAGTGATTTAAGATTAAATTTAAGATGAAGCAGCCCATGTGAGCTTGCATCCTTCAAGTTTCTAGTCCACTGCAGATTGAAAGAGATTGGCTTTGAATGGTGCATCTCTTCCACCTGAGTAAAATACAAGCATAACTTGCACTTTGTCCCACTGTCCCTTTTGGGAGAGAAGTCTAGCATTTTGTATTATGTGAGAAATTCCAGTAAGAAGAATTAAATTAAACTTTTTAAAACGCCAACTTCTGAAAGCCTTACTGAGGTAAGTGGGATGATGAAAAACCTTATGATTGCTCGGACACTAGGGGCTCAGTTCAGTTACCCACACATCAGCGTCCAATCCCATAGGAAGGCCACCTGGCCTCCAGCAGCTTCTTGAAAAGGACATTGGCTCCCCATTTGTCACGGCTACTGTCCCTGTGCAAATGCTCAAGTATCTGGCAGGTAGACAACTGAATCCTGCCCTAGGGATGAGATTCAGGTCTAGATTATGATCATAACCATCAGGTTAGGTCTTCAGTCCAGGCATCTACAAGCAAATTAGGTGTCCAAAGCTGTCCTTAAAGTCATTAGGAGCTAGATAATAGAGCAAGTGGGGTCTAGGGTGCACAGTTGAATTAACCAAATGTGAAAGAGAAAATGTGAAAGGCTTGAAAGAAGTAATAAATTCCCATTGAGACAGCAGAGAGTGACGTTGCTTGCTAAAGGCTTTTTGATGTTGCTGAGGAAAAACTTAAAACAGTTGCACCACAGCAAGGAAGAAATGAGAAATAATAATGATGGTAACATACATCTCCCATTTCTTCGTTTTTGTTCTTTAGCTGTCCACTAAGGCAGTTGGAAGACAGAAAGAATATGAATGAATCTGAACAAGTCAATAGTAAGTGAGAATTTCAAGCTAGTGTAATTCAGCCCGCAAGGCAGGGCTCCTCTACCATTTATTCTTGTTGTCTTCAAGGCTCCTTATGTAAATATTTGGGATTTTGGCAGGGTGCTTTCTCTTTGTTATTGAAGTGAAACATTTGCTGCAAGCATACTGAATGAAGTCTGCTTCGTAATTATTTGCAGTAACAACTCAGCAACGGAGACTTACAGTTGTAAGACTGCCAATTCTGTATTAATGTGATCTTCTTTTCTCCCTTTCCCGGCTGCAGCAAGCACGCAGTTGGTGTAGGAAGTCTGCAAAACAGAACAAGCAACCACATCCATCTGTGTCAACAGATTCCCGCTTCACCACTCTGCCAGCCTTTCTTCCTCAGAGCCACCGATCTGTCCCTGAACAACCAAAAGAGATGGGTCAAAACAAGGTACATCATGCAAACGGCCTTGGTCATCACCTTGGTTTCTCCCAGCAGGACTTGAGACACAGTGATCAAGGAGACTTCACACGCAGATCCAACAGTGCCTCCAGCATTTCATGGTCATTTCAACGAAGCAAGTCTCTGTTCTGCTTGCCCACAGTGAACTCCTCCTCAGCCTCAGAGACTTTTCATTTCAGTGAACCATTTCAGTTTTTAAATACTGGGTCACTTGCAAGCAGGTTGAAAACATGGAGATGCAGCCCCAGGCTTAACATCGACGACTTGGAGGGTGCCCAGGAGACTGATGTAGACACAGGGATGAAGCTGTCCTTCTCAGACCTCTCTGTGGTCTCTGCATACTCTGCCCTTAATGGATTTTGCAATGACTTGGAAGCCTCTCTTCCCCCACAGAAGCAAACTGTCGGTAAGACTAAACAGGCAATCACCAGTGGAAGGCCTGTATCAGCCATGTGCAATACCTTTGAGTCAGTTGATGGTTCACTGCCTTCTCTCTCTGAATGGTCTTCCAGCTCATTCACGTCAGCATCTCTCTCCAAGCAGCCCAAAGAGTCCTCGAGAGCAGCTCCTTGTTCTCTGGATGATCGTAGTAGTGTTTGCCCAGCTTCACCAGCTAATGAAGAAGAATTTTACATCTGAGGTTTCTCTATCTTACACCTTCCAGGGCAAACATGTTCTACTTGTGAATGACAGCAGCGGGCCCACCTTGAGCTTGCAGAAGTTTCCTTGCTGAGGAGAAGGTGATGCAGCAGACCATGCTAAATATTTGAGGAAAGCATTTGGATCCTTCAGAGATGGGTGTCCCCAAATTATGTACGGTAAAGCAGTCTGAGCTTGCACTCTGTACGTTTGTGCTGGAGGGGATTATCAGAGGCTTGTCCACGGTGCACTGCAAGGTGGATGGTTTCTATGACTGACCCTTGGACTGGTGGTGAAGGAAATGCCAGAAGAGGCATATAGTAATCCAGTTTTCTTTGGCAGAAACTGAAGAGTAATTTGTGACACCAAACTGCTTTAACTTTTCTGAGAAATACCCTTAATTCGGGAAATAAGGGAGGAGAAAGGGGTCTTCTTGCCCTTTCACAACTTCCAAAGGCAGCTCCAAGCACAGCAGTCTTGGATGTTGTCTACCTAGACTTTAGTAA
>NW_009215351.1:0-295 GCF_000690835.1 Fulmarus glacialis
TTTAATCCCAGCCGGCAGCCGAGCACCACCCCAGCCCAAACCAGCCCGTTCTCACCCCGTGCTCCACAGCATTCCCAGCAGGCGCAGGTCCCTCATTAACATCCTCGTTAACCACCCCCCCTTCCCATCCTTTGATACAATACAGATCTCATTCCCTCAGCCTATGGCCCACCTCCGTGAAATGCCTGTAAATGTCCACAATTGTCCAGAAATGTCGACTGAGTTCATTTAGTCGGTGACTTTGGGCTCCATCTGTTATGGTGGTCACTCAGGACAGGAGAGGTGGAGTGTTGCG
>NW_009215351.1:1297-4564 GCF_000690835.1 Fulmarus glacialis
AAGACGACAAAGAAAAACCCCAGCCGCTAACGAGCCCCAGACTCTCATGGACAGCGAGGCAAGCAAGCCCCACGGCAAGCCCAGGAGCCTGCCGATTAATAGCTGAACAGCAGTAACGGCTATAAATTTGATCTGGCACATGCCAATCAAACCTGTTGTCATCTTGAACCCTTTGAGCCCCATGTTGGGCACCAAAAAGGACTGTCATGGTTTAACCCCAGAGGGCAACTGAGCCCCACCCAGCCGCTTGCTCACTCCCCCGCAGTGGGATGGGGGAGAGAATCGGAAGGGTAAAAGTGAGGAGAATCTTGGGCTGAGATAAAGACAGTTTAACAGGTAAAGCAAAAGCCGCCCACACAAGCAAAGCAAACCAAGGAATCCATTCACCACTTCCCACCGGCAGGCAGTTCAGCCATCTCCAGGAAAGCAGGGCTCCATCACGCGTAACCGTTACTTGGGAAGACAAACGCCATCACTCTGAACATCCCCCGGTTCCTTCTTCTTCCCCCAGTTTTATATACTGAGCATGACGTCATATGGTATGGAATATCCCTTGGGTCCGTTGGGGTCAGCTGTCCCGGCTGTGTCCCCTCCCAACTTCTTGTGCCCCCCAAGCCTGCTTGCTGGTGGGGTGGGGTGAGGAGCAGAAAAGGCCTTGACTGTGTGTCAGCACTGCTCAGCAGCAATGAAAACATCCCTGGGTTAACAACAGTTTCCAGCACAAATGCAAAACATAGCCCCATGCTAGCTACTGTGAAGAAAATTAGCTCTGTCCCAGCCAAAACCAGCACAGTTGCTCACACTGTGCCCGAAGCACGTCCTCATCCAGCAGTACCACCCAAAATGCCTCATGGGCTCCCAGTTTCCTCTGAACAGAGCTATCGATTTGGCAACCAGGTGTCCTCTTTTACTATCCAGCGAGCATGTGTTGGTGACCTAGAGTCCTCAGTCCTGCAGCTTAAGTCTCTCTTCTGCTTTCACAGACTCTGACAGCAATGTCCCCCCTCTGTCCCACCTTGGGCAGGTTAAACAAGCCGTTGGCACACCAGCTGCTGTGTCTGCAGCTATTCCTGTTCGCGTTTACCTTTCTTGAACACAAGTGACCAGAACCGTGCTCAGAATTTCAGATGAGTGTGTAGCGGTGTCTCCTGTGGCGACACGAATGCATCCTTATGTCTGTGAGAAATACCCACCTTAGACCTTGCAGTGTTACGTTTGCCTTTCCGTGGCCATGCTACGTTGGTGCCTCCCGGTCACTCCCTCCTGGGGTCTATCAGTGGACCCAGAACTTTCTCTCTGTCACTTCCAGTAGAGAGCAGATATTCTTTGCCAGCCCTCTGAGCAGGACGCCGTATTTTGTACTGTCACTTTTCGTTCTGTTTCGTGTAGCGCAGCCCTCAAGGTCATTCAGCTCTTCTTCTGTATTGATGGAGCTTCCCAAATGTGATTCATCGTCATGCTTCTTTATAACTCTCTCGCTTTCTGTGCCAAGGTGGCAGGAAAATAAGAATAAGAAGAAACGTGTTTAAGCCCACAGACCATGAATAGACCTTCATATTCATGTTAAGCTAGTCTTCTCGGAGCCATCACTCTAAGAAATTGTTAGTGCTTCTTAACCTCCCGAAGTGTGCGTCTTGCGTGGTGTGTGCATTAGTGGCAGCAGGTCTATGCAGTGAGCTGTAGCTTTGGACTCCTGTTGCCATCAACAGGTTTCCAGAGGGTCCGTCTGTTCCAGGAGGGACCTGAGATAGGAGGGCAGAGCTTGGAGGGTGGCAGGAAAGCAGAGGTACCGTGCTGCGCTGGGCTGCACGCGGGGCACCGTGCAGATAGCCCAGAGGACTGCTTGTTTGTTAACCGACATCACACCCAGCCTGCCGCCAGGAAGGCGCCGGGGAGCTGTGGTTCTGTTGCATTTTATCGGTTAGTTTGGAGGACAAGCAAACTGACATTGCTTGACCCAAATGAGTGATCATGGACTATTTAGCAAAGAGATAAACAACCCAGCCCCCGTAATGCCATGCTTCCTGACCCAGGGCTGCGCAGCCCCGAAGCAGCGGACCCTTCCTCCCCTTCAACTCACGCTCGGTCAGGGCTGCAGCACTTCTGCTGTGGGAGCATCCAGGCCCCTGAGATGCTGCGGGATGTGGGCCCCTGTTGAGAGCCCTCCTCAGAGCTGACACCCTCACCGGCCCCAGTTGGAGGCTACCATGGAGCAGTGACCAAAGTCCCAGGGTGGATTCAGGGTGCTACATTCGCTTTCACTGACAGGACAGAGAGACTGCACGGAAGCCCCAAGTCCCTCCCGGTCAGAGCTCCGTCCTCAGCCGCAGTCAGCAGTGGATGCTTATGGAAGGAGACCCAAAGCAGGGCGTGAACAGAGCTGGGCCCAGCAGCGTGCCTTCCCGAGGCCTCCCAGGCCAAGGCACTCACTCAGCTCATTGTGCTCAAAGGACTCATCCTCCATAATCTCGCCCTGTCAGGTTTTAGATCCATTTCTTTTCGCATACCCGGAGTACTTGTTTATGCCAGGGGAGGCAATAAAGGCAAGAGGCGAGGGCAGAAGGAAGGCATGCTTGCACTGTGGTTTGTCCCCCATTAGAGGCTCTTGTCGTGGTGAGCGGGTAGAGCCGAGTGCTGCAGGAGGGGCTGCCCCCTGCCCAACTCCATGGCCTGTGCCCACCACGACACAGGGTGCAGGCTGGGGAGGCGGACATGGCATAGTGCAACGGGAAGACCAGTCCAGACACCTCTGGGCTGCCTCAGCCCACATTAACGAGCTGACCGCCGTCGGGTGACAATCAAACCCTGCTGCCTCCATCCTTGGAGTGGTGTGACAGTCCTCTTGTCCCCACCCCGCTCTCTGGGGAGATGCCCGAAGGTTCCCTCTTGTCCCGGAAAGGGGCTCTGCCCCGACTGGCCGATGTGCTCCGGAACGCTGGTTTGCTCCAAGTCCGTGGCGGGACCCAAGAGCACACCGACGGTAGTGGAGATGGGGGAGTCCCCAGTGGGAGGTGGGGCCAGTGGGCTTTGGTGCAGGTCTGCCACAGCTTCTTGCTGACCAGCCGAGGCAGGGCGAGGTGCAGGGTCTTCAGCTGCAGCAAGTCCTTGTGTGCACCCAGCGGGCTGCAGGGCCACGTTCCTCCCTGGTAGGTCTCGATGGGCTTCAGAGCCATGGCAGCTAGGGCAGGTTTGGCCGTGAACCGGAGACACTGGAGATACTTGCTCGAACCTCTTCTACCTCCTCTGGAACAGCCCTGGCAGGGCTTG
>NW_009215351.1:4673-4936 GCF_000690835.1 Fulmarus glacialis
AGCGCCGCAGAGCCCCCTCCTTTCAGGCTGGCCCAGCCCTCCAGCGGCCCCCGTGTATATTGTGTGTGTGCTCCTCTGTCTGGGGACCTCCGCCTCACCCCTGCCCTCTGCTCTCTCTCCTCTCTCTCTCGCTGTACCGTTCTTTCTGCAGACTTTTCAGTAGTTTAGGAGAACTCAGCACCATTTCCCAGCGGAGCTCCGGGACCACCTACACAGTCCGACCTGGCAGTCGCTACCCTGTAACCCGACGTACCCCCAGCCCC
>NW_009215352.1:0-376 GCF_000690835.1 Fulmarus glacialis
GTGGGTTTCGGATGGGGACCTGCTCCCTGCGGGCTCCCGGGAGGGCCTGGCGCTGCAGAGAACGGGCTGGAAACTCCGTCCTTATCCCAGCCCCTATAAACAAGGCTGTTTCATAATACGCCAGGGTCGAGCTATTTTCCAGCCAAAGTACATCCCAGAGAAGCCCAGACAGGGACGGGGAGCTGCCATCGGCCTCGCTGCCCACCAGCGCTGTGCCCCATCTCCTGTCTCGCCCCACAGCGTTCACACCGGTCGTGGAAAATCTCCCTTGAGGTCGCTGCCCAAAATCGCAGCTGGTTTCCAGCTCCCGGTGCCCGGGGCTGGCTCCCTGGGGCTGCGCCAGCCTCGTCCCCCCGACACGGCCTGCCCCGGGCTA
>NW_009215352.1:469-1241 GCF_000690835.1 Fulmarus glacialis
TCTCCCCCAGCACCCGGGCTGCGCTCGAAGCCTTATCTCAGAGGCTCCCAATGTAAAAATGGGTGCAAACCTGACCAAGCACTCCATCGTCCTTATTTTCCCCCCGATTTTTTTATTCTTTTGCATTCCTTCACCGTGCTCTCCTTCCCCGTCCTCATCCCAATGCTTGAAAACAAATCTCTTCCCTCTGCTGTTAAAAATGCTGCGTATCGCAGTAGGCTGGGGAAGCCTGGGCATGGGCAGCCTGCTTAGGGAGAAGCAGTCCTGGCTCCTGAAGGAGCTTTTGGGGTAAAGGCAGGAGGAAGAGCCGGGACTGTTGTGCGTGGGGTGTTTCCCTGCCACCCCCTTGCTGGGTGGGGACCAGGACCCGTCGGTTTACGCTGATTTTTGCTCCCTTGTGCTTCCTGGTTCCTCTGCGTTCGCAGGGGGAGGAGCGGTGAAGGTACTCTAATAAGCTTCTGAAAGACAAGCAGAGTGATTTTGTAAAAATGATAAATGTTTATAAAATTCTATGAATTACAAAAATTTATTTTAAAAAAGCTGTTTTGATCTGCTGCTGCGTAAACCACGTCCTTGGTGTTTTGGTCATTCCCTTAAGGTTTAGGACTTCTGGGGGCCTGGTGCTGCCAGAATTTCCCCCCGTGGACGAAGGTGGCGGTGGCTGGGCTGCGGCGGGGCGTGCGGGGCCGGGGCCTGCCTTCTCCCCACGGGAGAGCAGAGAGGGATGGGGCCGGATCCGCTTGGCGAGGGGCGAGCGGTTCCCTTGCCCTCT
>NW_009215353.1:0-1418 GCF_000690835.1 Fulmarus glacialis
AGTTTCAGTGATGTTTTAGATGTAACTCAGACATTCCTAAAGACTTTTGGTTTTTGTGCTGAAAGATTTTGGCACAAAAACCCAAATCTTTTTTATTACCACTTGAAGTCAGTTAAGTTACATAAGTTTACATAGCATAAAACTTTTATAGTTTTTAACTTTTATTACTTTTAAAATCTGAGTGTTTTCTATATCAGATATAGAAACAACTAAAGAATGTAAAAACAAGATCTTGTTTTTAGTTTAAGCTAAATCTATCATCAGTTATACCTGTTTCGTTTAAAAAGGGTAGAGTTTTAAGCTGCTTGAAGGGTTGATTTTCTTCTTTTTTAACTCTTCGAATGTATAGTTTAAATCTTAGGGTAAAAAATCTTTTAATTAAAAGTAACTACTTGTTCTTAAGTTTTTCTAAACTTTAGGTTTTTTATATTTAACTTCTTTAGAACAGCTGTTTATTTTAAACTACATACTAATTTTATAAACAAGAAGAGTTCTTGAACTTCCGTGTTTACGTATGTAAGCAGATTCACTGTTAAGTCTTCTTTTAATGTTTATATAAAGTTAAGAACTTTTAACTAAAAATGAAGTTTAAATAATTGAGATCTTTCTAAAGTAATAAACTTTATAACATACACTTTCAAAAAACTTAAAGACAAGTTCTAATACACACTTACTGAAGAACTAATATAAAAAGAAAAGGTAAGCACATAAAGTCTTTTAAAGTTAAAAATCTTTAAAAACAACATCTTTATTTGAACTTCAAGCTAAAAAATTTTAAAGTTTAGGTTAAGTTTTATAACTTGAAGTTTTTTTAAAGACTAAGAACTTTTAAATACACTTTCTACACTTTAAATAGGTCTTTTTGAGTTCAAACTTTTTATTTAAAAAAACTTAAAAGAACTTTTATAGTTGTAAGTCTGAACATTTTTTATTGAAAAAACTTTTGAAGTTTTTATAACTATTATAAACTGTAAAAAGAACTTGACTTAAGGTTATTAAACAAAAAGGTCTTTATTTAAAAGCTAAAATAGTTAAAGGAACTAACATCTTCAGAAAGTGTATTAAAAAGTCCATAGATTCATTAATTTTTTTTAATTAACTTTTAACTAAGTTCAAAGTTTTTCTTTATACCAAGTTCTTAGGGGTGTACACTTTTTAAATAAGTTAATAATAAAGTAATAATAGTAAAGACAATTTTTTAAAGTAAGAACTATAAGTGTGTGAAGTTAGAACTTCATAATAAAGTTAAGGTTCAATTCGGAACTTAAGAACTTAATAAAAAATTGTCTTTAAGTTCCTAATTGAACCTTTAGTATGTCTTTATTAGTCTTTATTAAGACAATTTTTTATTATTATTATTGTCTCTTGAAATTTCATAAAACTTGTTTTTGAAGAACTTAATAATTAATAAAAATTAA
>NW_009215354.1:0-6297 GCF_000690835.1 Fulmarus glacialis
CCTTCCCGCCGGCTGCGGGAGGTGGCAATGTTGTCAGCAGAAGCCCAGGTAAAACTGGTCTCGGGTGACTGATCTCTCCGAGATAGCCTCAGCGCTTATTTGTCCAGAACTTTTTCTGGCGTCAGAGTTTCATATCCGTGAAGTAAGGGTCTGTAAAAGGGGGGGTTTGTTTAGTTTTGTGCACCATTACTTTTGCACAACTTCTAATAACTCGGTACGTTATCTGTTCTGAATGTAGTGATGTGCACGAGGCTGTCACCACCACCACGCTGTTTACACAACTTTCTCCTTCATAACGCTGAAGAAGGCTGCGTGTCATTTAGTTTAACACTCTTAAAGACTTCTCCGTACCCATTGTCATTGACCTTGCCTACTGACAAACCATCCTCCACCCGGGCAGCAAAACCAATCTGTTAACTGAAGTTTCATTTCTCCAAAACACTTGTAAATGTTTCTGAAACCCACTGTAATTTTCTGTCCCCTTCCCCCAAGATGTTTACAAACTTTGCTTTGAAGTGAGCTTGCCAGGAGAGAAACTGAGAACTTCCCTGCATGCCATGGGTTTTGTTAAGAGCTACCTCCTGGCTATGATGGGCTTTTAACCTGTTGAAAGCCTAACAGACTTGTTAGTGGGTTTGGTGGGGATGTTTTTCTTTTCTTTTCATATTTCAACTAACTCCTTGAATCTTTTTAACTACTTCAGATGATCCTCTCTAAGACTTTTGTGTCTTGTGATTTTTAACATTTTATTCTGTCTAATGCTAATTCTCCACCCTTGAGGGAAAGCACACAAGTTCTTGTTTTATGTTATCCCATTCCTTTCTTCTTGACTCTCGTCTCTTGATTCTGCTGTGGTAAATCCATCATTGATTTTAAATTATCATGGAACCTTTCAATATATTTAATTACTGAGTTCACCTCTCATTCTGTGTTCCTTACCAAGCCTCTCTAACAAGATGTAATGGATTTCATCCATTTAGGAGGTCAAATGGGGCAAAAAATACAAAATCTTGATGTACTTTACGGTAAGCAGAGAGCAAATAGAATGATATTATCTTGTAATCCCCACCCTCCTATTTAACTTTATTTGCCACACAGATGACAGTTTTTGTTGGACTTCTTATCTAGTTACTTGTTGTTTTTCATAAGGAAGGAAGACAGAGTTTAAGTGCCTAATGCTGTACAATTTCTAGGAGTTTAAATAATCAATCTGAAAGTTGTGTGTGTGTGTCCCCTTCCTGACCGGTGTATTTCTTGGGGATGTTACTCACTGCATTAAATAGACACTGAAGGCTTCTGGTACTTCTTTGGTCTCTGGTAAACAAGGATTCTTTGCTGAGTAGCAAAATCTGTTGCTGTATGGATACTTTGCCTACCACTGCTCTTCACTCTATTGTGCAAATGGTCCAGCAGTTGTCCACGGGAACCGTGGATAATGGCTCCTTAGTATTACAAAAGAGTAAAGACAGGCTTTCAGAAACCAGTTGGGATTTTGAGCAGTTGTCTGGCAGAATCTGCTATATTCTGTCTCTCCAAATCAAATGACAAGACAGTGAAAGCTTTTTTTTTGAGAAATCTGATTTGCTGAGCTGTGTGGGAGACTTTTCCTTTTCAAAATTGAAACTGGAAAACCAATAATCTCCAACTCAAAAGAGGAAACAATTTAAGATGCGGTGGGTTATTACCACCGTAATTTTTGTAATTATTTCTTTTTGTAGTAATTGCAGTATCAGTCTTCTTAGTGCTTTAAGAATAAAGTGAATATGAAGAAATACTTCATCTTGGGACTATCCATTGGACTTTTCTTTTTTTAAACACTGCTAAGTAATACGGTCTCATACTGTTGTGATAATAATAATATGGCTGTCCAAGCAGTAAAGCTAAACAAATAGAGGCAAAAGCTTCGTGATCATAAAATTTTCACATTAAAGGAAGTAGGTGCTACGTGCAAATATAAAATGTGGAAATAAACACATTTAGAATTTTTGTTTTCTCTTTCCAAACCAAAAGGAAAGAAGAGACCTCCCTGTGATT
Source organism: Fulmarus glacialis (assembly GCF_000690835.1). NCBI lineage: Eukaryota > Metazoa > Chordata > Aves > Procellariiformes > Procellariidae > Fulmarus > Fulmarus glacialis. Next base: position 2,035 of record NW_009215354.1, read on the forward strand.
TCAGAGTATTGTTAACAAGCCCTCATAGCTATTAGGAGCCTGAAACAGTAAACAGCTTAGTAACAACATAATTATATCAATAAACCTAACATCAAAATCACTCCCAAAATTTATGTACAGATGGTTCCATTTTACATTACAAAAGAAGTTTTTTGAAGTCCATTTGCCTAAAACAAAGTTTTTAATGGAACGGCTTAATGATTTGACCTCAGATCTGCATATCCTTTTTTTGAATGTAAATATGAATACCAAGGCAATTAACTTGGTAATTTACCCAGTCAGGCCGAGTTGAAGTTCTGTAGGTAGGTATTGCTTTAAGCGCAGTTGGCATGCTGTCTCCTGCATGCTGATGGGCTCTTGCTCAAGCGTGTATCGGGCCCTCGAAGTGTCTTAGTGCTAGGGATAGTTCACCCTCAGGAAGTTTGGTTTAGATAAGTATCTGAATTTTTTTGGGTACCGAAATCTGGAACGCTGCGGCGAAATCTGATGAGCACAGGCTCTCAGATCTGAGTCAGCAACAGGGCTGGACCCGCTCCTGTTGTTCAGCACTTCCACTGCCAGGTCCAGCCAGCAGCAGAAAACAGACGCATGAAAAGAAAAACCAGAGGGAAGAGGAGGGGAGCGTACTTCACAAAAGTACGGACAGACTTCAAAACAGAGTTTGTGTCGGTTGTGCGCAAAGGTGAGGAGCTGTGAAGAAATTGCCACCTTCTCCCAGTACAGCCTTCCAAAACCTCAAGGGGGAGTTTTGGTTCTCAGGGGGCTCTGCTCTTAGCCCTGTGTAAACAGGGCTGTGCATCATTAGCAGCTGGTGTCTGGGCTCTTTGTCTTACCTGATGTAAACGTGAACATATGAAATTAAGGGTTTTTTCCCCCTGATTCTCATCCTTTGCAGTTAAAAGTATTTCAGCTGTTACAGGGCACACTGTTATCAATTGCAATTTTAGTCTTGGAGAAAAAGAGTTATCCACTCAAACAGCAGTGTAAGCAAGAAAGGTATGGAAAAGTAACCAGGAGAAGAGAGTCGACGTATTTTTCTTACTGATCTCTGGGTATTACTCAATTTTCTGATCTCTTTTTCTCTGCACCCATTGTTTTCTAAACCTCGTTACTTGTGAATGAACCCCTTTTCTATAAGTTCAAGAAAAGAAAGATACTTCTCCCTCTAGAAGTCAAGTAAGCTGCTGTGGTTCTGCCAAGTGGTAGCAAATATGTATCACTCTGTGTTATTCTTTTGGTGCAAAATAATCTTTTCATTAAAGTATCTGTAGTCTTCTGAGGCTGAATTTCCAATCTACTGTCCACTTCATCTGTAGAGATCAGTGGATGGAGATCAAATCACTTGCCAGGTTTTGCAATGAGAACGTTGTCCATGACTGTATGGCAGTGCATGCTTGGTACAAGGCTCGTGCGTCACAGGTTCTTGAGGCGGCCTCCTGAAACACACCTGAAGCTTAATTCTGTGTACCACATATAAAAGGAAGTTCTCACTGTGACTTCATTCATGCTCTTGGCATCCCAACATTATTCCTGGTGATAAAAGAAAAATAGAATGAATAAGCAGCTGAAACATAGGAGAGGAGAATGAATTTAAGCTTCGGGGAAGCTGAGAACACACCCTGAGTTCTCATCAGTTGGGTACGCTGTGCCCGTTCTAATCCCCATCAGACTTCAATACTAGGGATTAAGCAGTCAAACATTTTAAAATGTTCATCTTTCAGAAATTCTGAAGTCTGCTCTTCAGAAGTGACCTAGTATGATTTGCCTGTATTTGCATGTTGATAAGGTGAACTTTATTTAAAAAAAAAAAATCATTTCTGAAGAAAAAAGGGAGAACTTTTAAATCCCTAATACATAGCTGAAAAAACCCTGTGTATTTCTATCTTTGCATATAATATAAAATAAAGAACAGAAAATGGAGAAAAAATGTCAAGAACCAAAAAGTGTGTAGTATTCTTCAATGGCTGCAGGTCACCTTAGCTTGTGCTTAATTTTAGAAGATACTGAGGACATATTTCAGTTTCTTTGGCTTTTAGCTTAGAAAATCAACCAGTTCTGCTAAGCCACTACTTTTATTTTATTTAGGTAATAGAATATTTTTCTTATGTTTCCTCCTACTTCTGTTTTTCAGTGATAGAAACTTCTTGCACTTTCCTTTTGTCTCATTTTGTTGCAAAACATGAAAAAAAAGGTACTATTTTTAATAGTTTTGTATACTGATGGCTGTCTGTTGACATTAGTGAACTTCAGTTACGTTCATATGTGTATATATAAAAGCACAGGTCAGCTGGTCTTTTCAGTAGCCACTGGCTGCAATGGCTGCAGGAAGCCGACTAGTGCTTTTCCAGGTTCTCATCAAGCTTTATAAAATAAAATGAATTAGTCACCTTGTTGTCACGTTTTCCAACAATACCAATTTTAGATGATACTTCATTTGAATACTTGTGACCTCTGGAGAAGAGGGCAAAAAAGGTGGTTTGGGGTTTTTTAGCTGGTCAGACGTGGCCAGGTGGTGTAACCAACGCTTGCAGGCTTCTTACCAGGAAAGCAATGTGTTTACTTATCATGTGGTTCTTCAGAGAGCAGGTTTCCTTAAAAAAGTTGTAGATAGCATGAGGTTGGTCAGAGGGTAGCCATATTTGTTTGACCTTTTAGTAACAAACCCCTACATTAGGAGAAAACCCAAACATTTTTTATTTCTTAAGTTGCCGTGAATAGAGTGAGAATCTGGGGAACTGGGACTGACAGACCACCTGCAGGTTTTGGACCCATCTGGATCTTGATGCATAGGACTGCAGCTGAACGGATAGAATAACCCTAACAGCACATAGCTGATTAATTACAATTAATATTGAAAATGATGCAGCTGTCTTGCTTAGTGTTTCCAGATCTTTATTTTTTCATTGTGGTCAGTCAACATTGAGAAATTTATATTTATTATGTAAATATTTTGGGGGAAAGTGATATATGCAAACATTTTACTACCACCAGTCATACTCTTTAGCTATTCAGGATGAGTTTTGGCTTCCTTTGTATTCCCTGGAAAATAATTATTAAACTAACATCCACACATTAGCGTTTTGTTGGTTTTGGAGTGATGAAATTATGTATTTTAAACTTTTTGTTATACGATTAGAGACACATGAAATGGAAAAGCGTTTCTTGAAGAGCTCTTTCTTCACATTCTCTAGAAATGAAGGTTTTTCCATACTCTGTTTTTTTCATATTCCTTAACCTACCTTCCTGCTCCCTTGGCATGGTGGAATTGGGGAACTCTCCTTCAGCTTCATCATGGATCTGGTAACAACTACTGTTTCCTTCTACTCTTCACTGTCTTTGATACAGTTGTTTATTAAAATACGCGGAGATTTTTTTTTTCCAGGCAGGACGTTTTATAGAATTTTAAAAATTTATGTCCCCAAAATATCAGACTAACTAGACTAAACATATCGAAAGGAGTAAACTCACTGACTGCAACTCAGCTGAGAATCTCTCTTGTATGATTTTAGCTAACAGTTAGTTTAAGAGTAGAATAAAATAATGCCATTTATTGTTAATGTGTTCTGATAAATGAAATGAGAGAGATGTGCAGAGTTGAAATCCCACCCCATCTGACTCATTTTCTTATGTGTTAGGAGGTAGATATTGTATGAAAAGAGGAAAAACTGAGAAGATACGTCTTCCAGAGCCATGTTTGATGAAGGCCGCGTGCCTAGGTATCCTTATCACGTCATGATCTCTTGGGAATGTCTTAAAAGTGAGAAAACAAACCGCCCCACAACAGCGCGTCACTGTTTTCCTTGGCACCCTTCTGCAGCGTGCCTTCGTGTGAAGAAATGAGAGGTAAAATGAAAGAATCATAGAAGTCGGTGTCTAAGCTGATTTAAACCTACCAGGGACCCGAAGTTTATCCGAAGCAGAAACTCCTATTTAAGGGCAGGAAGAAGGGGTACGTGGAGCGGCTCTGGGGTGGCTTGAGCCCGCGTAAGGACACCTGGCTGGGGCACCGTCGCCCCTTCCTAGGTTTATTTAAGCTCTGTATTTGTGGGGAAAGCAAGTAAACACCAGGAACGATATGCAGTTTCTTAAATAAACGCTGTTTTTGCAGAACCGAAAACTCGGTGGCTGCCCTTGCTGCCTCTAACTTTAACGGCGAGGAGCTTGGGGGGTGGCTGAGGGCAGACGGCAGCTGCCGGCAGGCCCCCAGCGCTGGGCTAGGCCTGGATTTTCCGGGCCGGGCGGTGGCGGTGGGCCGCGGCGGCC
>NW_009215355.1:0-332 GCF_000690835.1 Fulmarus glacialis
GCACAGACTGCAGACCCCGTCCTCCCCAGCCCCTCTGTGCTCCCCTGCGTGGCCCCCCGTCCCCTCTCCCCCACCACAGACACCGGTGTCACAGGTGGCAAATTATTGGTTTCTGTTTGAGCTCCCAGTTGCTGCCCTCGACCTCCCAATGCCAGGGCAGCTTTCTGAGACACTTAACAGGAGCAGAAACCACCAAAACAGGGGGCAGAGGCAATCAAAATGAGCAGTCGGCCATCAATCCTCCACGTGCTCTTCATCAGGGAGCTGAAACGTCCCTGTGCAAAGCCGAAGGTGCGAGCGGAGCCACACGTGCCTGCTGCTTGCCCACGGGA
>NW_009215355.1:817-1510 GCF_000690835.1 Fulmarus glacialis
GCAGGAGGGACAACGGTGCCCGCAGCTGTGCACACAGCTCGCCCGAGGCACGGTGCCCATGCAAAGCCACGCCGGGCTGCCCTGCTCCCGGTCAGGTATGCACTTTGCCTGCTCTAATCGAATTACAAGGCTGACGACTTGCAAGCCTGCGCAGCCCCCGGTATCTCACCGGCGCGTGTGGAGCCAGAACAGCCCCAGTTATCTGCAAGGAGCTGCGTCTTTCCACGAGCCCATTCATGGCGGGGGGGGGCGCGGGGGGGGGGGGGCCGAGCCCATTCATGGCGGGGCAGCGCGCGGGGGCGGCAGGCGAGGCAGATGCGTGCAGGCTGATGACAGCCCCTGGCGCTTGTGTCTCTCCCCAGGGCTCGGCGTCATTCCTCAGCCCAGGCAGCAAACTTGTTCGAAAAGCCATAATTGTTTTAAACAAAATGCATTTATTAAGGGGGGAAAAATAAGAATAACCTCTTTGTTTGAGCGTGGCTATAATCTATAATGCAAGTATTGTTCCCCTACCCTGTGGCATAGGAAGATTATCTTATCAGAGTCCTGCTGTCAGTAGAGCCTTGGGTTTTCAGGCGATCGTATTTCTATGCAAAGCTATTTCGTTGCTGAGACAGGTGCATCAGTCTTCGAGGCACATGCCTGGACAACAGAGCCATTATCAAGACCCCAAATTCCTTTCCAGGAGTGAGC